>NC_091204.1:32697315-32784815 GCF_040958095.1 Procambarus clarkii | reverse complement strand
CCCTCCGCTGCTCCGGGACTGTCTCTCTCTGTCCTTTGTGTGGTGGCGAAGGTCACTCTAAGTCGGAGTGCGCTTCTCCCCAGGCTCGTTGCCTCAACTGCGGTGAGGCCCATCCTACCTTCTCCCGTGCGTGTGTCCATTACAAGCTTGAGGCAGCCGTCCTCAACTTGAAGCACCGGGAGCTTTTATCTTTTCCTGAGGCGAGGCGCCAGGTTCGCCGGCTCCCGCCTTATGCTAATATCTCTTATGCTCGCGTGTTGCGCTCTTCCTCTCCTCGTCCTTCCCGCCTTCCTCAGACTCACAACCGTTTCCGGGCCTTGGACCCTGATGCGCCCACTGCCCCCTCCTCTGTCCCTTTGGGTTCTCTCCCGAAGGATCCTCCTCCTGGTCCTCTGTCTGGGGTTCCCCTTCCTTCTACCCGGTCTGTCGTGTCTTCTGTGTCTTCTTCCTCGTCCCCCTCCGATCCTCCTTCCCATCCTCTTCCTCCATCTATCGGCTCTCCCCACCACCTGTCGGTGCGGGCGGATGTCCATCGCTCTCCTAACGGCCGTCGTGTGTGCTCTCGTTCGGCTTCTCCTGTTGAGACACTGGAATCCGTTGCCCGGTACGTGGTTGCTGGGACACCGGTCTCTTTAAGTCAGAAGCGTAAGCCTGGCTCCTCTCCTTCCTCTTCCCCGGCGGGTAAGAAGGCTTCGCTTTCTTCCTCAGCTCCTCCTTCTGGCTCTGTTGCTCCTTCCCCTCCCGTTTCAGTGCTTGCGCCCCCTGTTCCTGCTATGGAGGTTTCTTTGGCCCCTGCTTCCCTTTCGGTTGCTGCTCTTGCTGGGGTGCGCTCCCCTCTTTCTACTCCCCCTCTTCCTGCTGCTGTCCTTGACTGCTCCTCTCCGTTGTCTCCTCCTCCTCCTCCTCCTCCTCCGGACCCTGCCCGCCCACCTCTGATCTGTTCTCCCGTTTCCTTCCCTCCGTCTTTGCTCAGTTTACCCATGCCCCCTAATCATGACTTTGCTGACCCTGATCCCGACCCTGATGTTCTTTAACGTGCTCTGTTGGTCTTTCGCCTTTGTTTCTTCCTTGTTCTCTGTTTTTGTCCTTTCTCTTCTCGTCGTTGTCCATTCTTCAATGGAACGTTCGAGGTTATTACGCCAATTTCCTCGAACTCCAACTTCTGGTTTCGCGGTTTTCGCCCCTTTGTGTCTGTCTCCAGGAGCCAATGCTTGGTGCTCGTCCTGGTCGTTTTCGTGGCTATTCCTTTCTCTCCCCCCCCCCCCAGCCATTGCTGGGGCTTCTAATTCTTCTGCTCTCTTGATTCGGGCTGGTGTTCCCTTTGTTCCTTTACTTTTTCCTTCGCCTCTCCATTGTTCTGCTGCTCGTATCTTTGTGGGGAAATGGTACACAGTTTGTTCCATTTATCTCCCCCCGAGTGTCCCGCTCTCTCTTCCTGATTTGAAACACCTCCTAGACTCCTTGCCGGAGCCTGTGCTCCTGCTGGGTGACTTCAATTGTCGTCATTCTCTTTGGGGTGACGTTCTGACGAATACCCGGGGTCGCCTCCTTGAGCCGTTTCTCCTCTCTTCTTCCCTGTCTCTTCTGAATTCTGGTGAGCCCACTCATTTGGACTCACGAACTCGCACCCTTTCTTGTCTTGATCTTTCTCTCTGCTCTTCTTCTCTTTACTTTGATTTCACGTGGCAGGTTCTTGATGACCTCCATGGAAGTGATCATTTCCCCATCCTTGTTTCCTTTTTCTCTTTTCGCCCTTCCCTCTCTTTCCCTAGGTGGCAGTTTGCTAAGGCGGACTGGACCCTATTTTCCCTCAGTGCTACTCTCTCTGACCTCTCCCTTCTGCCACTCTCTCACGCTCTCCTCCTTTTTCATGACACTGTCTTCGACGCTGCCCTCCGCTCTATCCCTCGCTCTTCCTCTCGGGGTCCACGGAAGTGCGTTCCCTGGTGGAATGCGGACTGTGCTCGGGCTGTCCGCTGTAAGCGTGCAGCCTGGAAGAAGCACCGCCGTAGGCAGACGACCGATTCTTTTCTTTTCTTTCGGAAAGCGAGTGCGGTGGCCCGTAGGGCCATCCGTACGGCTAAACGTGAATGTTGGGCATCTTACGTCTCAACAATTACGTCCGAAACCCCTCTGGCCCAGATCTGGAAGCGTATCCGCAAGATAGCGGGTAAGTTCGTTCCCGATGTTTCACCGGTCCTTCACCTCCATGATACTCTTGTGGCGGACCCGTAGCAGGTCGCTTCCGAACTGGGTTCCCACTTTTCTTCTGTTAGCTCTGGTCTTCATCTTCCCCAATCTTTCCTTCTTCGTAAACCTGTCCTTGAGTCTCGTCCTTTAGATTTCTGCACTCATCTTCAGCTTCCCTATAATGATCCCTTCTCTCTCTCTGAACTTCGTTCTGCCCTGGCCCTCTGCGGTTCTACGGCGGCGGGCTCCGATGGTATTCATTATGAGATGCTTCGCCATCTCCCTCCGAGCACGTCTCAGTATTTACTGAGTCTGTATAATCGGATCTGGGAGTCGTCGTCAGTCCCTGAGGACTGGCTCGATGCCGTTGTCCTCCCTGTTCGCAAACCGGGGTCTCTGGGTACTTCCCCTAAGGACTTTCGCCCTATTGCTCTCACAAGTTGTGTCTGCAAACTCTTTGAACGTATGGTTAACGTTCGTCTGATGTGGTTCCTGGAACACCATCACCTCCTCTCCCCTTCTCAATTTGGTTTCCGCAAGTGCCGCAGCACGACAGATGTCCTGGTGAACTTGGAGGTCTATATTCGTACTGCTTTTGCTGCGAAGACCTCCGTTGTTGCCGTCCTTTTTGACCTAGAAAAGGCTTACGACACCACTTGGCGTTATCATATCCTATCTCAACTTCATTCTTTTGGCCTTCGTGGTCATCTCCCTCTCTTTCTCCGCAGCTTCCTCTCTCGTCGTTCCTTTCGGGTGCGCCTTGGTACCGCTCTCTCTCCCTCTTTTCAGCAATACGAAGGTGTGCCCCAGGGTAGTGTTCTGAGCACTACTCTTTTTCTGGTTGCCCTCAATGGTCTTCTTTCCTCTCTTCCTTCTGGTGTATTCTCCGCTCTCTATGTCGATGATCTTACCCTTTGTTGTCAGGGTGATGATTCGCCTTTCCTTCAACGCCGGCTTCAACTTGCCATTGATGCCGTGTCGTCTTGGGCCACAGGTCATGGCTTCAAGTTCTCTACTTCTAAGACTTGTGCCATGACTTTTACGCGGAAACGGGTTGTTCTTCGTCCCTCTTTGTCACTTTATGGTCATCCCCTTGAATACAAAGATTCCGCGAAGCTTTTGGGGTTATTCCTTGACACTCGTTTGTCTTGGTCTCCCCATATCTCTTACCTCCGTGTTGAGTGCTCTAAGGCCCTTACCCTCCTTCGGGTCTTGTCCCATACTTCTTGGGGGGCAGATAGGCGCACTCTCCTTGCTTTACATTCCTCTCTCGTCCTGTCTAAGCTCGATTATGGTTGCCCTGCTTACTCGTCTGCTTCTCCTTCTACTCTTCGCCGTCTTGATGCTTTGCACCATACTGGGTTGCGTCTCAGTTCTGGTGCCTTTCGTTCGACTCCCATCCTTAGCTTGTATGTTGACACTGGCTTCCTGTCTCTCCAGGACCGCCGTGATCGCTACTGTCTTCGCTATCTTGCGCGGTCCTTGCAACATCCTTCCTCTCGCCTCTATCGTGCTTTAACTTTTACCCCTCCTGCGGTTCCTGTTCCTCTTCACCACCCTCTTTCTGTCCGGTTATCTCGCCTACAGGATTCTCTTTCCGTTCGTATTTCTGATGTTTCTCCTCGTGTTGTTCCTTCTTTGCCCCCGTGGAGGGTCCCTCTTCTGCGGTTTTGTACATCCTTGACCCGTATCACTAAAGCTTTTACCCCTCCTACGGTTCTAAAACGCCTTTTCCTCGAGCACTTTTCTTCTCACTCCCGCTCCGTTTCTGTCTTCACCGATGGGTCTAAGTCAGCGGACGGTGTTGGCTACTCTGTTGTTTTTCCTGATCGCACTTATGTGTCGCTTGCCTCCGGAGACTAGCATCTTTACAGCGGAACTTTATGCTATTCTCTATGCTCTTCGTCTCCTACTTTCTCGTTGTCAGTCTTCCTTTGTGGTTGTTGTTGACTCTCGTAGTGCCCCTCATGGCTCTCGGGTCCTTTAATCCGGTTCATCCAGTAGTTGTCGAGATCCAGCATTGGCTGTTTCTCGTTCACAGTAAATTTAAGTCGGTTGAGTTTTGTTGGGTTCCCAGCCATATTGGTGTGTCTTTAAATGAGCGTGCGGATGCTGCTGCCAAGGAAGCTGTCCGCTCTTGTCCCATCTCTCGCAAGGGCATTCCGTATTCCGACTTTTACCCGGTTATCCATTCCTCAGTCCTTTCCCGTTGGCAGGCTTCTTGGTTGTCTGTTACTGGTAACAAGCTCCGTACTCTTAAATGTTGTGTTTCCTCGTGGCCGTCCTCCTTCCACCGTAACCGGCGGTGGGAAACAGCTCTGGCGAGGTTGCGTATTGGCCATACTCGCTTAACCCATGGTCACTTGATGGAGCGCCGCCCTTCTCCTTATTGTCCTAGTTGCATTGTCCCTCTTACGGTCGTGCATGTCCTTCTTGAATGTCCTGACTTCCAGGACGAGCGTGTGTCTTGCTTTCCGACCGCCCCTCGCGGTCACCTGTCCCTCGATAGAATTCTTGGTGACTCGGATACTTTTGATATCGTTCGCCTTATGCGTTTTTGTTCTCGTATTGGCATCCTTGGTGATATTTAGCGCCCTCTGATTATTTTGCGTACTTGATGGTGCTACATAGCCTTCCCGGTTTGGTGCCTTCTTTTGATAATTACTTACTTACTTTGCATATATATGAGTGACTCCAGAATTTGTATTATAATGCGGAGTATTTCATCGAAGGCTTAATTTCTAATATTTATTTAATTTGTTTACAGATGCCTTAATCTGACAATTTATTAATATAAAAGGATGTCTGCTTTTAAATTAGTGATTTAAAAAATTTGATGTAAAGTCCTTAGTTTGAATATTGTTTAATTGATAAGTATATTTATGATCATTATTGGCCTGTATTATGAGGTGTAGGAGTAACCTATATGGTTTTCATTGGTCGTTTAATTTCTTGTCTTTATGGGTGTAAATGATGTTTAATTATTATTTATTTAGGCTCAATTATTAGTTCAAATTATTTATAGATTTGTGTATAGTATTGTATTACAGCATAACATATTAATACAGCTGTATTACAGCGTAACTTATTGGTTTCACAGTATCATTACATAGATAGAATAATGTGCAATAGATGGCTCTTAAAACCTGTTAATTATTATATTATTATTACTTGACAATTGTCTCAACATTCCAATTTACTGTCCTCTTACAGTAAATCTTAGTGTTGTTTTAATTAGCACATAAATGATCTTCACGTAATATGGTTTATTTACCCCCATGACAATGCTTCAGTATTTGTAAAGTTATAATTCCCGGTTATTAAGGTAATTAGAGAAATAACAAACCCTGAATATATGAACGTTAAAAGCATTTTGGTTTGTGCAAAATATTCTTGTTTTGCAAGAACACTGGCTTACATCTTATGAATATCAGAACCACTTCAAATTTATTGATAGTTCTTTTTCCACTGCCAGTATTGACATGTCTATTGACTGGTCAGGTCCTGGAAGACCCTATGGTGCTGCTGCTATCCTGGGCATAACAATATGCAATGTAAAGTTGAGGTTGTCAATATTGTATCAGGGCTCACTCCTTCTATACTTGTGTCCTATAGTTATCTGGAGATGATTTCGGGGCTTATCATCCCCACGGCCCGGTCCTTGACCAGGCCGCCTTTTTGTTACACAATCCCAAGGAAGCAGCCTGTAGCAGCTGTCTATCTCTCAGGTACATATTTACTGCTAGGTGAACAGACTCATCAGGATGAAAGAAACTCTGTCCATTTGTTTCCGCCTCCACCAAGGATCGAACCCGGAACCTCAGGACTATGAATTCGATGCAAAGTCCGCTCAGCTGTCAGGACCCTTTGCTCAGGGGCCTGAAAGGTGCTCAATACAATACAATACAATACAATTTTATTTAGGTAAGGTACATACATACAATAAATATTTACAAGGATTGTTTAACTTATAGGTATAGCTAGTACATACAATGCCTAAAGCCACTATTACGCAAAGCGTTTCGGGCATGATAAACTTAAATGACAAGCTTAATACTAATTGAACATAATGAGTAGAATGAAAACAAGAAATGAAAACATAGATGAAAAAGCAGCACAAATACAATTATGTCGACAAACAGCGCTCTTTAAAGAAAAAAACAGACATTGGTTGACAATAGAAGGGTAAGGTAGGTTACAGGGAATTTATTAGGTATAGCTTCGCTTTTAACTTAAACTGGTTGAGAGAGGTACAGTCTTTAACATGGTTGGGAAGGTCATTCCACATTCTGGGCCCCTTGATTTGTAGAGCATTTCTAGTTTGATTAAGTCGTACTCTAGGAATATCAAAACTGTATTTATTTCTGGTGTGATGCTCATGGGTTCTGATACAACCTTCTATGAAGCTTTTGAGATCAGGATTGGCATTATAGTTTAGCGTTTTATATATGTATAATACACATGAAAGAATGTGCAGTGACTTAATGTCTAACATATTCAGAGATTTAAGTAGGGGTACCGAGTGATGTCTGGGGCCAGAATGGCTCAGCAGTATTTGATTATGTGTGTGTGTGTATATGCATGGTTTCCACAAGCAATATCAACTGTGCAGATGAGTATGGAAATGTATGATCAGAAATATATCATTTGACTAATTTGTATCATAATGCTGAACTCATGGGGTGGTAGGTGATTTTTAACACTGATTTTACCCGCTAAGATGTATACTTAAATTTGTTTAATGCATTCATAAATACTGAAAATTTTCATAATCCTGCTATTAATGATTAATTTACTATTAACTATAGCTTTGTCTTGAGATAGGAATGGAAGATCTCATATTGGTCATTTTCTTATTGATGATATAACTGGTCACACCTTTAAGTATAAGGCTGTCAGTGATGACAACCTGTCCTGGTATCATCCTGCCATGGCCACCTCCAATATACCTCACTCACAAGTTGCTGCTGCCAAAGATAACATAAACCTCCCTAGAACACACCTAAACGTAGGAAGGCCACTCTTGCTGACCTGGATAATTTTAAATGCCTGCTTAACGAATACTCAAATCACAAGTGATGCAATTGCTTGCAATATTATTCAGTGCAATTTGCATCAGAACAATCTCGAGGACTTTTTCACATCAGTCGTTTAGTGCTAGATAGGGCAGGGGAAGAGAGTATTTATCTTATAACCAACAAAAGAAGTAGTATGCCAGGTTGGAATAATCATGTTAGGGGAAATTCAAAATAGATCTACCTTTTGGCATAACCTACAGAAAGATGCAGGGTGCCCCAGATCTTTTGGCATAACCTATGAAAATATGCAGAGTGTCCCAGACCTTTTGGCTTAACCCACAAAAAGATGCAGGGTACTGCAGACGTTTCAGCACGACCTACGGAAAGAGGCAGCAGGGCCCTAAACCTTTTGGCATAATCTGCGGAAAGATGCAGGAGTGCCCAAGACCTTTTGGCATAACCTACGGAAAGAAGCCGGGGGAGCCCCATTCCTTTTGGCATAATTTACGGAAGGATGCAATGGGGGCCCAGAGATGGTTGGTGGCCCCAGCTCGGGTGTGGCACCAGGGCTCAATATCATCAAGAAAGAGGATTAAGAAAGTTAAAGATAATATTGTGAGATCAAAAGTTGCCGATAATATTTCAAGGAAATTTTTTTATTATTTTTTTGGGTGAAATTAGAAAAAAAAGGTTCATGCAGAGGAGTAACAAAAGTTATAGATGATGTCTCTGGGGCCCAATAATATATGAAATGGTTTAAAAGAAAAATCTTTAACATTGTAGAACACTGCGAGGTGCAGGACAGATGAGACTGAAACTGACCTAATTACAGCTGTATGTGAAACCTGCATGGACCCTGCCCCCCCCCCCCCCTAATGTTAAACACCTGCACACAGTAACCCATGTAATGGTTGAGAAAACTTAGAAAGCTAAACAATGGGAATTATAAAATTTTACATAATTAAGATATAATATAGTAATATATTATGATATATTACTGTATTTTTTTTCGAATACAAGGGTTATTACATTCTTGGGCACGCATAGCTTTTTAGGTGAATGTCTATGTGTCTTACAGGCCACACTCTCCCATGGTACATCACCACCATGTGTCTTACAGGCACACTCTCCCATGGTACATCACCACCATGTGTCTTACAGGCACACTCTCCCATGGTACATCACCACCATGTGTCTTACAGGCACACTCTCCCAGGGTACATCACCACCATGTGTCTTACAGGCACACTCTCCCATGGTACATCACCACCATGTGTCTTACAGGCACACTCTCCCATGGTACATCACCACCATGTGTCTTACAGGCTCTCTCTCCCATGGTACATCACCACCATGTGTCTTACAGGCACACTCTCCCATGGTACATCACCACCATGTGTCTTACAGGCTCTCTCTCCCATGGTACATCACAACCATGTGTCTTACAGGTACACTCTCCCATGGTACATCACCACCATGTGTCTTACAGGCACACTCTCCCATGGTACATCACCACCATGTGTCTTACAGGCTCTCTCTCCCATGGTACATCACCACCATGTGTCTTACAGGCACACTCTCCCATGGTACATCACCACCATGTGTCTTACAGGCTCTCTCTCCCATGGTACATCACCACCATGTGTCTTACAGGCTCTCTCTCCCATGGTACATCACCACCATGTGTCTTACAGGCACACACTCCCATGGTACATCACCACCATGTGTCTTACAGGCTCTCTCTCCCATGGTACATCACCACCATGTGTCTTACAGGCACACTCTCCCATGGTACATCACCACCATGTGTCTTACAGGCATACTCTCCCATGGTACATCACCACCATGTGTCTTACAGGCACACTCTCCCATGGTACATCACCACCATGTGTCTTACAGGCTCTCTCTCCCATGGTACATCACCACCATGTGTCTTGCAGGCTCTCTCCCATGGTACATCACCACCATGTGTCTTACAGGCACACACTCCCATGGTACATCACCACCATGTGTCTTACAGGCTCTCTCTCCCATGGTACATCACCACCATGTGTCTTACAGGCACACTCTCCCATGGTACATCACCACCATGTGTCTTACAGGCACACTCTCCCATGGTACATCACCACCATGTGTCTTACAGGCACACTCTCCCATGGTACATCACCACCATGTGTCTTACAGGCACACTCTCCCATGGTACATCACCACCATGTGTCTTACAGGCACACACTCCCATGGTACATCACCACCATGTGTCTTACAGGCTCTCTCTCCCATGGTACATCACCACCATGTGTCTTACAGGCACACTCTCCCATGGTACATCACCACCATGTGTCTTACAGGCACACTCTCCCATATGGTACATCACCACCATGTGTCTTACAGGTACACTCTCCCATGGTACATCACCACCATGTGTCTTACAGGCTCTCCCATGGTACATCACCACCATGTGTCTTACAGTCACACTCTCCCATGGTACATCACCACCATGTGTCTTGACCTTGGCACAAGGCGAAGCTTGAAAAACTTCAGAGGTATGCCACTAGACTAGTCCCAGAATTAGGAGGCATGAGTTACGAGGAAAGGCTGCGGGAAATACATCTCACGAAACTGGAAGACAGAAGAGTAAGGGAAGGCATGATCACTACCTACAAAATTCTCAGAGGAATTGACAGGGTTGATAAAGATTAACTGTTTAACACGGGTAGTACGCGAACAAGGGGACACAGGTGGAAACCTGAGTATCCAAATGAGCCACAGGGACTTTAGAAAAAACTTTTTCAGTGTTAGAGTAGTTAACAGGTGGAATGCATTAGGCAGTGATGTGGTGGAGGCTGACTCCATACACAGTTTTAAATGTAGATATGATAGAGCCCAGTAGGCTCAGGAATCTGTACACCAATTGATTGACAGTTGAGAGGCGGGACCAAAGAGCAGAGCTCAACCCCCGCAAGAACATGTAGGTGAATACACACAAATCAATTCAAATCAAATATTTATTCAGGTAAAGTACATACATACAAGGTGAGATACACAACGTTGATGGATTTATAGATAGAGCTAGTACATACAATGCCTAAAGCCACTATTACGCAAAGCGTTTCAGGCAGGAAAAACACTGAGGACTGAAACTTAATACTAATTGAGATTAAAGTATAAATTGTGTTGAGAAAAAAAAAAAAAAAAAAAAAAAAAAAAACGGGGGAACATGGCAGAAAAATAGCAAATATACAATTTAGTCAACAAACAGCATTGTTTAAAATCGTAGACATGGGTTGGCATTTAGGGGTAAGGTAGGTTACAGGGAGTTAATTAGGTAGTGTTTAGTTTTTATCTTAAACTGGTTGAGAGAGGTACAGTCTTTAACATGGTTGGGAAGGTCATTCCACATTCTGGGTCCCTTGATTTGTAGAGCATTTCTAGTTTAATTAAGTCGTACTCTTGGAATATCAAATAGGTATTTGTTTCTGGTGTGGTGCTCATGGGTTCTGTTACAATCTTCTAGGAAGCTTTAAGGTCAGGATTGACATTACAGTTCAGCGTTTTATATATATAAAATACACATGAGAGGATGTGCAGTAACATAATATCTAACATATTCAGAGATTTGAGTAAGGGGTACCGAGTGATGTCTGGGGCCAGAGTTAGATATTGTCCTAATAGCAGCTTTGTGTTGAGTAATTAGAGGACGTACACACACGCACACGCCTCATATCTGTCATTACTAAGAGGGTTAATACCTCCCTCCCCCTCCTCCAACGAGGCAGCGGAAAGCTGACTGGTAATCCGGATATCCGTTGTCTCTCGGGCCAAGGTTGAGACATATTAGAGATATTGATTCTCTTTCGCGCCAGTTTACCCTATTAGTGAAACCTCCGTTCTCTAAATTATAGAGAACGGAGATCGGAGAACAATATAGATGGTAAACTATACCATTCCAGACCTTCCCGGAGACCTTGGAAAGTAAGTCTCACCACGTCATGGTCAGGAATTACAGCTGGCAGCTGAGTGACAGAAAAAAAATGATTTTTAATTTTAATTTCTGTCTATCTTTAATTCTGTCGGCCTCTGTCTCTGTCTGTCTGTCTGTCTGTCTGTCTGTCTGTCTGTCTGTCTGTCTGTCTGTCTGTCTGTCTGTCTGTCTCTCTCTCTCTCTCTCTCTCTACCCAGCCACTTGGGGTGGACGGTAGAGCGACGGCCGGCCCGGTCTGGTTTCATGCTGTTTGGCGTTCAATCCCCGAACGTCCACTGGAGGTTGGGCACCATTCCTTTCCCTCCGTCCTATCCCTAGTTCTTATATTGACCCCTTCCCAGTGGTTGGACACCATTCCTTCCCCCCGTCCCATCCCTAATCCTTATCCTGACTCCTTCCCAGTGGTTGGACACCATTCCTTCCCCCCGTCCCATCCCTAATCCTTATCCTGACTCCTTCCCAGTGGTTGGACACCATTCCTTCCCCCCGTCCCATCCCTAATCCTTATCCTGACTCTATGCTCTTCAAGATGTTCATTGCTATAAATATTTTTCTCAGAAAGAACAGAAGAACTCACAGAGGGTGCAGTCTTTTGGAACCATCGAAAAATTGATGGACTGGCTCGTGCATTAGTTACTCGACTCAGAAAGGTACTAAAAATAATATATATTTATTTTATTTATTTGTATTTATTTTGAAACTTATTATAATGCATTTATATGTGAAAGGTATTATAATGCATTTATAGGTTAGTTATGTGTTCAGATCATGTACTACATATATTTTCCATTATAAATTAGCGACCATTTCCTTGAATTAACTGCTTGAACTTTTTCAATATATCAATAAGGTTAATTTGTATAAAGTATATAGTATTTAATTAACCTAAATGTATGATTCCGAATTATATCAAATGTGTTCACAGAGAAATCACAGTATCGTGATATATCACGGGAACTGTGATGAGGGTTTGAACCCCATGCACTGAGTGTTCTCAGATGCATGCTCTAGTTCACTACGCCACGACATGATCAGATGAATTGCAACTTGGAGTACTACTGCACCCACAAGGATCCCAAGGCTTCCACTGAAGCCAAACCAGGTTTCACACAATTCCCCCATGAACTCGGTCTCTGTCATTCAGTAGTTCTGCCTTTGATGCCCCCATTTCAATGTCTTTCTCCATGTATTGATATATCACAATAATATGAATTCTATGTGTATTGAAAGGGCCATCAGAGGTAAAACTACTGGAGGACACAGACCAAGTACATGGGAAACTGCATGCACAACCGCCCATGGAATGGGTATGGGGGTGCATAATTAACAAAAAATGAATTGTGGGTTCATTAGTACCCTAGGTTGCAATTCTTTTGACCATGTTGTGGCGCATTCAACTACAGCAAGCATCTGGGAATGCCAAGCCCATAGGTTCGAACCACTCATCACGGTTAATGTGATTTGTTCATTAAATTTATTATATTTTCAAATAGTCCAGAGAGACGGAAATAACAGTTTCAAATGAGATCGACAAACTTGATGTTCAAAAGTCATTGATTCAAGAATGGCGATCTGACCTACAAATGATTTGTAAGGAGTTAGAGTTAAACACTGGAACAACCTCGAGGAACATCAAATATTCTATCGAGGCAGTTGCACACTCTATTAGGCATCGCAAAAATCTGATTGCCACTCATGTAGGTAGGCTTACTATTTATTTGTTAACTCTGAAGCAATTTCTATTTAGCTCTTGTCTATAATTTCTATGTAGGTAAATGATGAGGAAATTTTTTTTAACAACTTTAAAACTTTCAGCCAAAAAACTTTATTTGCAGCATCCAGTAAAATGCGCTCTTCACTCCGGCACAGAAATGAGTGTGACAGGAAAAAGTTTCAAGGCTTCATAAAAATCTACAATAGTGAAAACTGAAATTCTCAGTGAAAAGGATGCAATAGAAGGTATCCTGCCATGGCACAATTTATTGCCTCATCATAGCCAAAATGGTATGTAACTACATCTCATTTTATCAGGGGTTACAATTCGGCCTTATCAAGATAACTAACATTTAGCATGCATAATGGATAAGCTTTACTTATTTTTGAAGTAAAATATCATCACTACTGTTTGTAAAATAGGTGCAGTATCATAATCCGTAGGTTTTTATCAGGTTGATACTGCACAATAAACTATGTATAGTATGTATAATGCAAGTACCTAAACTGTAATTACATTAAATTGAGTTGTAGTTTACTTGCAGTAAATATTATTTTCCTCTTTTATTAGTGTCCCTTGCTCAAAAAAAGAAGGCAGTAGAAGATGTGGAGCTTCAGAAGAGATCCAGAGAAGAGCAACAACACACTGTTCAAGAAATGCTGCATTATCTCGCATATTACAAGAATAAGAGAGAGATTTTAACCGAACATACTGAAGAGTTGTTATGTGGAATTTTTCCTTCATATCTAAGCAAGGTAAGCTAACAGCCTAAATGTGTGTTGCAATTCAGTTCTTCATAAACATTTATCCAGCAGAATTTTATACTTGAGTAAAGTCTTGCTATTTACAACTTTGACAGGTAGACAATTCCATGGTTTTCATTTACTGTACTGGTGTGTTTTACATATATTTGAACTTTTACCGAAAACTTTATTTATTTATTCTAATTTCTTTAGTATTTTCAGGGAAATTTGTAAATGTCTTAAACCCCATTAAATAGTCTATATATTACAGGATCCTAACAAGTACACTATTGAAGAGAAGCACCTATCAACCAAAAATAAGAGTGGAATCTTGGCTCTTTTGAAGCAAGGGCAAAAGTTGTGTTCTGACAAGCTGAGTGATGCAAAGCGTTTATTTGGATACCAGGAAGAGGATGTTGATGTTTCCGAGCCCTACCTGGAGCTTTGTGACAGTGAAGATGATGATGATGAAGATGAAGATTTACTACTAAACTGATGATACAAAAGTTAAGTATAATAAATTTTACCTGATTTCTCTTGCTAATTTCTCTTACTTAATTTCTCTAATTTCTAATTATCCTAGCCCTAAGATTACTACTGGCCTCCATTGCCTTGCCTGCACTTTGTTTCCCCCTTAACCATATCACTCATTCTTACAGGTGTGAGACAGAGAGGTACAAGATCATCCAAGAGGAACAACACCTGAAGCACCCAACATTTGGGTGTTTTAATTAATAAAAACGCCCTTCATGGCTTCACTCATCCTGGCTGGTTTAATTAAAAAAACCTAACCTAAACTTAAGTCATTTACAAGTAACTTAAATACATGGTAAATAAAATCAGGTATTATCCATCAATGGATATAGTCTCTACATCATGCAAGAGGAGCCACACATCTATGGTTCATCAAATAAAACCCTGAGCCCATTCTGTGCCTCTGTAACCCTTTCCACTACCGTCCAAAAGATGGGTATGGAGTGCATAATAAATGAACTAAACTAATTAAAAAAAACTCATATATAATATAATATATATACCTCTAGAGTCAAGGGAGTTAAGTTTTAGGCTGCACAATGAAACTGCTATTGACAATTTAATAACTGCTGCTGATAATGTCTGTCCTGTGACTTTTTTGTAAGCATAACCAAAAGGCTTAACAATCCCTTGCTTACAAAGGGAATACTTAAACCCATTAATAAAAAACATGACCTTGAGAAGAAGTATAGGTTAGGAATTGTCTCCAAAGAATTCTCATGCTCTTCAACAGGTCACTTGAACTCCAAACCTTTCCAGTTATCCTAAAAAAGCGAGTTACCCCCTGTACACAAATGTGGTGATCTCACAGATGTTAACAACTACAGACCTATATCAATCCTGCCTAACTTGTCAACATTTTTTGAAAAGCTACTTGAACTTGAACTCCAAACCTTTCCAGTTATCCTAAAAAAAAGCGAGTTACCCCTGTACACAAATGTGGTGATCTCACAGATGTTAACAACTACAGACCTATATCAATCCTGCCTAACTTGTCAACATTTTTTGAAAAGCTACTTGAACTTGAACTCCAAACCTTTCCAGTTATCCTAAAAAAAGCGAGTTACCCCTGTACACAAATGTGGTGATCTTGTGGTGATTTAGAACTTACCGTTCTAAATACCCCTTCTCCATCTTCCGCAAACATTTCCCCTCATACATCTCCCCCCTTTCCTCCTGTCCCCCCTGTCCCCCTTGCCCATCTTTGTCCCCCTGTCCATCTTTGTCCCCTGTCTCTCACTTTGTCCCCTTGCCCACATTTTCTGTCCTCTGTCCCAGATCCCTTTCCCCCTCTCTGTCCCCCTGTCCCCCCTTTCCATCTCTCTGTCCCCCTGTCCCTCTCTATCCCATTGTCCCTCTCTCTGTCCCCCCTGTCTCTCTCTGTCCCCCTGTTCTTCTCTGTCCCTCCCATGTCCCCGTCCCTCCTCTGGCCCTGTCCGTCTGTCCCTGTCCCTCTGTCTCTGCCTCTCCTCGTTTCTGACATTCTCTGTGTCAGCCTATCTCTCTGTCTCTTTCCTCGCTCTATCTCTGTCATTCTCTCACTGACTTTGCATATCCTTATCTATACGTCTCTGTGTCTAACATTCTCTCCCTGACTCTGTCTATATCTATTTCTCTGTCTCGATCTTCATCTCTTTCTCTCTCTCTCTCTCTCTCTCTCTCTCTCTCTCTCTCTCTCTCTCTCTCTCTCTCTCTCTCTCTCTCTCTCTCTCTCTCTCTCTCTCTCTCTCTCTCTCTCTCTCTCTCTCTCTCTCTCCCCTTACATACATACATACATACATACATACATACATACATACATACATACATACATACATACATACATACATACATACATTTATTTAACACATGTGGTACACGCACAAGGGGACACAGGTGGAAGCTGAGTACCCAAATGAGCCACAGAGAGATTATAGAAAGAACTTTTCAGTGTCAGAGTAGTTAATAAATGGAATGCTTTAGGCAGTAATGTGGTGGAGGCTGATTCCATACACAGTTTCAAGTGTATGGAAAGTGTATGTATTCAAGTGTATGTATTCAAGTGTATGTATTCAAGTGGCGGGACCAAAGAGCCAAAGTTCAACCCTTACAACCACAACTAGGTTAGTACATACATACATACATAAGATATAAAACAGTGGAGGATTCCCAGGTAGAACAATCAACCACAATGCCCATTACCCCTTTACCCTGATGTCCTTAACTACACAACTATACAAGAGTCATTAACACGTGTAATGGCTGATCCCCCATCACGATAGCATAAAGACCAATTGCTTGACCCGCAGTCTGTCTTGCTCCTCAAATAATTTTCGGGTTAACATGAAAACGTCTCTCGAGTTTATCTTTCTAATGTTGTTTTCCCATCTTTCATTTTATCAGCTTAGTTCCTTTATTATGCCCCAATTACTCATCCCTTGAGCAGTAGTTAAACTGAACCCAAATTTAAAAAAAGTTCCTTTTGCTAAGCAAGCTACAGTCTTGATAAGTCAGATATATTGTTTGTTAACACATTTCTCAACAATGAACAGTCAGTTTTATCAAGCTAACATATCCTAACACAACGAGTGAGAGTATTAACTGGTCTAATTATTTTATTAGACCAGTATATATTATTAGATTATACTGGTATAATTATATATATATATATATATATATATATATATATATATATATATATATATATATATATATATTATATATATATATATATATATATATATATATATATATATATATATATATATATGTATATATATATACACATATATATATATATATATATATATATATATATATATATATATATATATATATATATATATATATATATATATATGTATGTATGTATGAGTGTGTGTGTACATGTGTATACAACATTAATAATTTTGTAACTAGCGTCAAACATTGTTATTTGCTTAGCTAAACGAACTAGAGGGTTCAGGTCCTGAACCGATTACGTGCCTCTGTAATCCTTTACACCACGGCCCACGGGATGGGTATGGGGTGCATAATAAAGAAAGCAATAGAAGAAATTGAAATTGCATAATACGGTTATTGGCATTCAATAATAGTAAGATAAAGCAATGAGGACCAAATGGGAGACCAGTGATCAGTGTCTTGTATCCCCTGCAATACCTCAAATCCTACCTCACTGACAGGCTCCAGTATGTTTCTGTGAATAATTCAATTTCTCCCACCCTACCCATCAACATTGGTATTCCTCAGGGCAGCATACTTGGCATACTTGGGTATCCTTTGGAGGTGCTTATCCAGTTCTCACTTGAACACTGTGAGGGAATTGCCAGTTATGCCATGCAGTTATGCAATGTATGAATCTATCTATAAGTCCACCAATCTTTGTAAAAATTTCTTGTATGGATGTACCTTACCTAAGTAAACATTTATTTATTTATTATTTATATTTAGGATTCATCAACTGCCAAAGATATTCACATGCCAGTATAATTCTGGCGAGAGAGAGGTTTGGGAAAAGCCGTTATACCAACTAGTCAGCAATAAGGGTGATATTTGTGGGGCACAGGCACGCTCGGCCTGGCCCATTAACCCCCAACTGACACTATAACTACTAGCTACTAGGTACATGAACATAATTACATAATTTACGTACATAATTTAAGGTACATAATTACTAGGTACATGAGGACTGGCCATTGTACTATATAGACCTGAAAAAGTGTAACTTAGCGACAACAAGAAAATATTGAATCACAAGACCACCGACGACCATTCCCTTACCCTGCCATAAACACTGAAATTTGACACCCTACCTCTGGAGCCACCCTGACCACAGGTCCACCAACTACATTTCCCTCCCTCCAACTCTGCCTCCACTTACATTGTACACACACATATTGTACACCACGCAAGTGTGGACTAGTGTGTAAATCTTACTGATACCACACTTAACCTTTATTCTTTCTCAATGTGTTGTATAAAAGGATCTGATTATACCGTTTCATTTCTAACTCCTTTTCTTGGAAGAATGCCACATATGATCGTACACACACACAAGGTCTGTATAGGGTATAGGCAAGGTCTGACAAGGTATACTAGGTGAGTACTAGTTGAGTACTTACACACAAGATATTCTAGGTGAGACTAGGTGAGTATACACACACACGCAACATATACTAAGTTAGTACACCCAGAAACAAGATATACTAGGTGAATACACACACACAAGGTATACTAGGTGAGTACTAGTTGAGTACTTACACACAAGATATTCTAGGTGAGACTAGGTGAGTATACACACACACGCAACATATACTAAGTTAGTACACCCAGAAACAAGATATACTAGGTGAATACACACACACAAGGTATACTAGGTGAGTACTAGTTGAGTACTTACACACAAGATATTCTAGGTGAGACTAGGTGAGTATACACACACACGCAACATATACTAGGTTAGTACACCCAGAAACAAGATATACTAGGTGAATACCCCAACACCAACCTCCTACAGTACACCTCCCACAGTAACCCCAACACCAACCTCCCACAGGTAACCCCAACACCAACCTCCCACAGGTAACCCCAGCACCAACCTCCCGCAGGTAACCCCAGCACCAACCTCCCACAGTACACAACACCAACCTCCCACAGTACAGTTCCCACAGGTAACCCCAGCACCAACCTCCCACAGTAACCCCAACACCAACCTCCCACAGTACACATCCCACAGGTAACCCCAGCACCAACCTCCCACAGTACACAACACCAACCTCCCACAGTACACCTCCCACAGGTAACCCCAGCACCAACCTCCCACAGTACACCTCCCACAGGTAACCCCAGCACCAACCTCCCACAGTACACCTCCCACAGGTAACCCCAGCACCAACCTCCCACAGGTAACCCCAGCACCAACCTCCCACAGTACACAACACCAACCTCCCACAGGTAACCCCAGCACCAACCTCCCACAGTAACCCCAACACCAACCTCCCACAGTACACCTCCCACAGGTAACCCCAGCACCAACCTCCCACAGTAACCCCAACACCAACCTCCCACAGGTAACCCCAGCACCAACCTCCCACAGTACACAACACCAACCTCCCACAGCACACATCCCACAGGTAACCCCAGCACCAACCTCCCACAGTACACCTCCCACAGGTAACCCCAGCACCAACCTCCCACAGTACACCTCCCACAGGTAACCCCAGCACCAACCTCCCACAGTACACCTCCCACAGGTAACCCCAGCACCAACCTCCCACAGTACACCTCCCACAGGTAACCCCAGCACCAACCTCCCACAGTACACAACACCAACCCCCCACAGTACACATCCCACCGGTAACCCCAGCACCAACCTCCCACAGTACACAACACCAACCTCCCACAGTACACCTCCCACAGGTAACCCCAGCACCAACCTCCCACAATACACCTCCCACAGGTAACCCCAGCACCAACCTCCCACAGTACACCTCCCACAGGTAGCCCCAGCACCAACCTCCCACAGGTAACCCCAGCACCAACCTCCCACAGTACACCTCCCACAGGTAACCCCAGCACCAACCTCCCACAGTACACCTCCCACAGGTAACCCCAGCACCAACCTCCCACAGTACACAACACCAACCCCCCACAGTACACATCCCACAGGTAACCCCAGCACCAACCTCCCACAGTACACAACACCAACCTCCCACAGTACACCTCCCACAGGTAACCCCAGCACCAACCTCCCACAGTACACCTCCCACAGGTAACCCCAGCACCAACCTCCCACAGTACACCTCCCACAGGTAACCCCAGCACCAACCTCCCACAGTACACAACACCAACCTCCCACAGTACACCTCCCACAGGTAACCCCAGCACCAACCTCCCACAGTAACCCCAACACCAACCTCCCACAGTACACCTCCCACAGGTAACCCCAACACCAACCTCCCACAGTACACAACACCAACCTCCCACAGTACACATCCCACAGGTAACCCCAGCACCAACCTCCCACAGTACACCTCCCACAGGTAACCCCAGCACCAACCTCCCACAGTACACCTCCCACAGGTAACCCCAGCACCAACCTCCCACAGTACACAACACCAACCCCCCACAGTACACATCCCACAGGTAACCCCAGCACCAACCTCCCACAGTACACAACACCAACCTCCCACAGTACACCTCCCACAGGTAACCCTAGCACCAACCTCCCACAATACACCTCCCACAGGTAACCCCAGCACCAACCTCCCACAGTACACCTCCCACAGGTAACCCCAGCACCAACCTCCCACAGGTAACCCCAGCACCAACCTCCCACAGTACACCTCCCACAGGTAACCCCAGCACCAACCTCCCACAGGTAACCCCAGCACCAACCTCCCACAGTACACAACACCAACCCTCCACAGTACACATCCCACAGGTAACCCCAGCACCAACCTCCCACAGTACACAACACCAACCTCCCACAGTACACCTCCCACAGGTAACCCCAGCACCAACCTCCCACAATACACCTCCCACAGGTAACCCCAGCACCAACCTCCCACAGTACACCTCCCACAGGTAACCCCAGCACCAACCTCCCACAGTACACCTCCCACAGGTAACCCCAGCACCAACCTCCCACAGTACACAACACCAACCCCCCACAGTACACCTCCCACAGGTAACCCCAGCACCAACCTCCCACAGTACACCTCCCACAGGTAACCCCAGCACCAACCTCCCACAGTACACAACACCAACCTCCCACAGTACACCTCCCACAGGTAACCCCAGCACCAACCTCCCACAGTAACCCCAACACCAACCTCCCACAGTACACCTCCCACAGGTAACCCCAACACCAACCTCCCACAGTACACAACACCAACCTCCCACAGTACACATCCCACAGGTAACCCCTGCACCAACCTCCCACAGTACACCTCCCACAGGTAACCCCAGCACCAACCTCCCACAGTACACCTCCCACAGGTAACCCCAGCACCAACCTCCCACAGTACACAACACCAACCCCCCACAGTACACCTCCCACAGGTAACCCCAGCACCAACCTCCCACAGTAACCCCAACACCAACCTCCCACAGTACACCTCCCACAGGTAACCCCAGCACCAACCTCCCACAGTAACCCCAACACCAACCTCCCACAGTACACCTCCCACAGGTAACCCCAGCACCAACCTCCCACAGTACACAACACCAACCTCCCACAGTACACATCCCACAGGTAACCCCAGCACCAACCTCCCACAGTACACAACACCAACCTCCTACAGTACACCTCCCACAGGTAACCCCAGCACCAACCTCCCACAGTACACCTCCCACAGGTAACCCCAGCACCAACCTCCCACAGTACACCTCCCACAGGTAACCCCAGCACCAACCTCCCACAGTACACCTCCCATAGTTAACCCCAGCACCAACCTCCCACAGTACACCTCCCACAGGTAACCCCAGCACCAACCTCCCACAGTACACAACACCAACCCCCCACAGTACACATCCCACAGGTAACCCCAGCACCAACCTCCCACAGTACACAACACCAACCTCCCACAGGTAACCCCAGCACCAACCTCCCACAGGTAACCCCAGCACCAACCTCCCACAGTACACCTCCCACAGGTAACCCCCAGCACCAACCTCCCACAGGTAACCCCAGCACCAACCTCCCACAGTACACCTCCCACAGGTAACCCCAGCACCAACCTCCCACAGTACACCTCCCACAGGTAACCCCAGCACCAACCTCCCACAGTACACAACACCAACCCCCCACAGTACACATCCCACAGGTAACCCCAGCACCAACCTCCCACAGTACACAACACCAACCTCCCACAGTACACCTCCCACAGGTAACCCCAGCACCAACCTCCCACAGTACACCTCCCACAGGTAACCCCAGCACCAACCTCCCACAGTACACCCCCCACAGGTAACCCCAGCACCAACCTCCCACAGTACACAACACCAACCTCCCACAGTACACCTCCCACAGGTAACCCCAGCACCAACCTCCCACAGTAACCCCAACACCAACCTCCCACAGTACACCTCCCACAGGTAACCCCAACACCAACCTCCCACAGTACACATCCCACAGGTAACCCCAGCACCAACCTCCCACAGTACACCTCCCACAGGTAACCCCAGCACCAACCTCCCACAGTACACCTCCCACAGGTAACCCCAGCACCAACCTCCCACAGTACACAACACCAACCCCCCACAGTACACATCCCCCAGGTAACCCCAGCACCAACCTCCCACAGTACACAACACCAACCTCCCACAGTACACCTCCCACAGGTAACCCCAGCACCAACCTCCCACAGTACACCTCCCACAGGTAACCCCAGCACCAACCTCCCACAGTACACCTCCCACAGGTAACCCCAGCACCAACCTCCCACAGTACACAACACCAACCTCCCACAGTACACCTCCCACAGGTAACCCCAGCACCAACCTCCCACAGTAACCCCAACACCAACCTCCCACAGTACACCTCCCACAGGTAACCCCAACACCAACCTCCCACAGTACACAACACCAACCTCCCACAGTACACATCCCACAGGTAACCCCAGCACCAACCTCCCACAGGTAACCCCAGCACCAACCTCCCACAGTACACCTCCCACAGGTAACCCCAGCACCAACCTCCCACAGTACACAACACCAACCTCCCACAGTACACATCCCACAGGTAACCCCAGCACCAACCTCCCACAGTACGCAACACCAACCTCCCACAGTACACCTCCCACAGGTAACCCCAGCACCAACCTCCCACAATACACCTCCCACAGGTAACCCCAGCACCAACCTCCCACAGTACACCTCCCACAGGTAACCCCAGCACCAACCTCCCACAGGTAACCCCAGCACCAACCTCCCACAGTACACCTCCCACAGGTAACCCCAGCACCAACCTCCCACAGTACACCTCCCACAGGTAACCCCAGCACCAACCTCCCACAGTACACAACACCAACCCCCCACAGTACACCTCCCACAGGTAACCCCAGCACCAACCTCCCACAGTACACAACACCAACCTCCCACAGTACACCTCCCACAGGTAACCCCAGCACCAACCTCCCACAGTACACCTCCCACAGGTAACCCCAGCACCAACCTCCCACAGTACACCTCCCACAGGTAACCCCAGCACCAACCTCCCACAGTACACAACACCAACCTCCCACAGGTAACCCCAGCACCAACCTCCCACAGTAACCCCAACACCAACCTCCCACAGTACACCTCCCACAGGTAACCCCAACACCAACCTCCCACAGTACACAACACCAACCTCCCACAATACACATCCCACAGGTAACCCCAGCACCAACCTCCCACAGTACACCTCCCACAGGTAACCCCAGCACCAACCTCCCACAGTACACCTCCCACAGGTAACCCCAGCACCAACCTCCCACAGTACACAACACCAACCTCCCACAGTACACATCCCACAGGTAACCCCAGCACCAACCTCCCACAGTACACCTCCCACAGGTAACCCCAGCAAAATGAAGCCATGAGAATTATCTTAGGATGCCCAAGAAATACTATGATTGAGAAAATCAGGATGGAGTTGAATCTGCAGAGTATTGGGGATAGAATTGCAGAGATAAATGTAGCTTCTGCCATTAGATTAATGAGAGGTGGGGGAGCTAATGAATTGGTCCTCTCAGTTCAAAAGGTGGGAAGTACTGAACAATGTATGATGAAGAAAAGAGCATATATGAATACCTTATGTTCTAATGTTATTAAGTATGATGTTATTTCAGAGTGTATTGCTGTGCCCAAGAGAAAATTCACACCACCATGGGAGGATTGTAATGTAGATGTAGTAATTACTCCCTTGCAAAAGAAAAAAAGTATGTATGAAATAGGAGAGCTGAGGGCAACATATGATTGTATAATTAGAAAATTGCCTACAGAAAACACTCTACTACATGTATATTGTGATGGGTCAGTAGCTAGGGATGGGAAGGCAGGATGTATATTGTGATGGGTCAGTAGCTAGGGATGGGAAGGCAGGATGTATATGTTCTTAACATTCTGAAACCTATATTGTTTGCTGATGATACTACACTCATCTACTCCAACCCCAACCCACATACACTAAATACTGTAATGTTGTTAATAATGAACTAAAAAAAGTCCACTTATGGATGTCAACCAACAAACTAACACTTAACATAGAAAAGACCTACTACATCTTATTTGGAAGCAAATCTACAAATGCAATTCAGCTTCAGATGACAATGTAAACATTAGCAATAACAATGATGGAAAGTTTCTTGGTCTATTCTTAGACAAGAGACTCAACTTCAGTACCCACATACAACACATAACTAAGAAAGTCTCTAAAACAGTTGGTATACTCTCCAAAATCAGATATTATGTACCTAACCCTGTTCTCATCTCTCTATATTATACACTAATCTATCCCTATCTCAACTATGGTATCTGTGCATGGGGTTCAACCACTGCAAACCACCTCAAGTCCATCATCACCCAGCAAAAATCTGCTATCAGAATAATATCAAATTCTGCTTTCAGACAACACTCAGCCCCCTTGTTTAACTCCCTAAACATGCTAAACATAATCTCACTCCATAAATTCTCTTGTGTCAACTACATTTACAAAACCCTTTTCTTAAATGCAAATCCTGCTCTGAAACTCTTCCTGGACAGATGTAATAGGACCCATTATCACCACACCAGAAATAAATATCTCTTTGATATCCCCAGAGTTAAACTTGTATAAATAAATAAATAAATAAATAAATATGTTTATTCAGGTAAGGTACATACATACAAGTAATGTTACATTAATGGATCGATATATAGATAGAGCTAGTACATACAATGCCTAAAGCCACTATTACGCAACGCGTTTCGGGCAGGAAAAACATTAATATCTAGAACTTAATACTAATTGAGCATAAAGAATAAAATGTGTTGAGAACAAATACAAATAAAGATAAAAAAAGGGGGAACATGACTGATAAAGCAGCACAAATACAATAGGTTGACAAACAGTGTTGATTAAAAAAAAAAAAAAAAAAATAACAGACATGGGTTGACAATAGAGGGGTAAGGTAGGTTAGTGAATTTATTAGGTAGTGTTTAGTTTTTATCTTAAACTGGTTGAGAGAGGTACAGTCTTTAACATGGTTGGGAAGATCATTCCACATTCTGGGTCCCTTGATTTGTAGAGCATTTCTAGTTTGATTAAGTCGTACTCTTGGAATATCAAAACTGTATTTATTTCTGGTGTGGTGCTCATGGGTTCTGTTACAACCTTCAATGAAGCTTTTGAGCTTATATGTATGTATTTATAATGTATGTATGTAAACAATGTATTTATTATCATTTATCAATTCTGATAGAAATTACCTACTTAAAATTATCTGTTAGATTACGGACCTGCCTGAAACGCTGCGCATACTAGTGGCTTTACAAGATTGTAAATACTGTACTATTCAATGTATTCTCACAACCCCAATGTACCTACTTGTATATATATAAATAAAATAAAATAAAATATTGTGATGGGTCAGTAGCTAGGGATGGGAAGGCAGGATGCAGTATGCCAAACTGAATTCGTGCGCCCCTTGAGGGACTTGAAGTAGAGGGATAGGGATCACAGGATAAGTATGGGTTGCACAAACTACTGGTAACAGGATGAGTATGGGTTGCACAATTAATTACTACAAAGTGGTTGAGTATGGGGTGCACGTAAATGAAGACTCCCAAGAAGCAAATCAGAGATCAGCCCAAGCTTCATCTTGAGGCAAAGCTCAATGCCTTAAGCCATATTGATGCTCTGTCCACAGAGCATTCTCTCTCTCAAATCATAATAGTACACTAATGGTTCCCTACACCACCCCTCAGGTGCAGCTGCAGCAGGCTTGGGTGACATGATGACTATGGGGTGCACAATAAACTAACACTCACAGAATGAGTATGGGCTGCACAATAAGCTACCTCTCACAAGATTAGTAATAAAGAAACATTAATTTTTTGGGTAGGGTGACTGAAACTCATCCTGGGGTAAAAATGTTTATTTAAATTTATTATAGTTAAATGAATTTAGTAAATTATTCCATATATTGTATTATAAGTGAATTGACACTAAACTATAAATGATACTAATAAGGTTTTAAAAATGAAAAACAGTAAAAATCCTTCATGTAAGATATGGAAGTTGAAAAGTAAATTAACTGTAAACTAAATTATAAACTGTAGACATAATATAAAGTATTATAAGTAAAATACCTATAAACTACCAAATAATAAGGTGTAAGGAACCATTTCTATTGTTTGTCCTTTTTTACCTGTTTCCTCAGGTATTTTAAAATTCCCATTCCGTTGTTACTACACTGTTTTCCTGGTGTAGTTCCCTGTGGTTCAAATTTTACTACTTGTACTTCTTGCTGTTTCTGAATGATTGCTAATGGTAGCCCTTGTTGCACCTGCGGAACTTTTTGTAAATGTTCCACCTGCGGAACTTTTTGTACTTGTTGAATTTCTTGCACCTGCGGTACTTTTTGGACTTTATGCACCTGCTGCACTTGTAGCTCGTCAGGATTTTTTTCCAGGGCATTATCGCTATCACCTTCTGATCCTAATGTAAGTTTATCTGCATCAAGCTTCCTTGTGCGTGCTGGAAAAAAAATGAAAATAAAAAATAAAAAATTTCGAAATGGAAGATCCTGTGTAACAAATTTAATCAGTTACTATGATCGAGCCGCAGAAATTTTACAGGAAAGATATGGTTGGGTTGACTGCATCTATCTGGACCTAAAAAAGGCATTCAACAAAATTCCACATAAGAGTTTGTTCTGGAAACTGGAACATATTGGAGGGGTGACAGGTAAGCTTCTAACATGGATTAAAAAATTTCAAACTGATAGAAAAATGAGGGCAGTAATCAGAGGCAATGTATTGGACTGGAGAAATGTCACGAGTGGAGTACCACAGGGTTTAGTTCTGGCATTCATGGATAAATAATAAATAAATTGTTCATGATTTTTTTAGACAAAAGCTAGAATATGCAGCAGTTGTATGGTGCCCATATCTTAAGAAGTACATGTACAAACTTGAAAGGATACAAAGACGTCATGGGTGTCATAGGGGCCCCAGCACACTGGTTTGCTAAAGGGCCCTTAATGCTGTCGAGACCTTATGGGCCCTTGGACCCATTACGTTAAGACATAGTGCTGTATTGGGCCACACACTTTTTGCCATATACATCAACGACAGAGATGATTGAATTGAAATTATATATATATATATATATATATATATATATATATATATATATATATATATATATATATATATATATATATACATATATATATATATGCAACAATGATCACAAAAACACTGATCCAAGTATGCAGAATAACCACATATGAAAAATAGAAACTGCTTAACGCGTTTTCGGCTAATTCGCCTTCATCAGAGCAAAGTAGAATGAATTTTTCTATTCTATTTCTTTTCAAAGATTCTACTTTGCTCTGATGAAGGCGAATTAGCCGAAAACGCGTTAAGCAGTTTCTATTTTTCATATGTGGTTATTCTGCATATATATATATATATATATATATATATATATATATATATATATATATATATATATATATATATATATATATATATGAGAGAAAATAATAGGTGGTGATATATTTATATATTATGTGAACTACTTACACAAAAGAAGTTAGTGGTGAAGATCTTCTTGTCCTCTTCTTGTATTACGTTTTTTGGTAGGATACCATGTGTCACCCGTGCTGGTCCTTTCTTGTAATAGATAACGATTGATTCATACCCACAGCCACGCAGATATGTTAGCTGAAAAGCAAATAATATTTAAACAATAACACTATCTGGGAAAATGCAACAAAATAAATGTTTGAAGCATAGCTGGGCATGTGCAATAGAACCCATAATAGAATCACAATACCAGAAATAAATATCTTTGATATCCCCAGAGTCAAAGTTATTCTGTGTAAATACTCTATGCAAATAAAGGGACCTTGTCTATGGAACTCACTCGCTAACAAATTTAAAAACTGTCCAACTTCTGCCATTTCAAAAAATAAAACCAAAAAGTACCTAAATTTTTTCTTGATAGTTTCCTAACTAGTGTATTAAACTCGCACTGTATCTTATGAAATCCAATGCCAGAATATATGTGCCTAAACCATACAATTTTTCCATTGTAATCATTGCTATCACCTTATATCATGATTGTTATATTGAATGCATATCTTACTATATTATACCTTGAAATATTCCTCAAATTATGCTACAATTTATATGTTGATAACCCTCAAATTTTACTTTAATGTACATAGTAATCTTTGTGATACTTTCTTACAATGTACCAGCCAATTTTTTCCATTTTTGCTTTAAATTGCCTATTTAAAATTATCTGTTAGATTAAGGACCTGCCCAAAACACTATGTGTGCTAGTGGCTTTACAAGAATGTAAAAACATCAATGCTATGTACTCTCATAATCCCAGTGTGCTATCTTGTATATAAATAAATAAACAAATAGTATGTAAGTACTGTACAGCATTATTCATGTTGATTCTATACCTTATCAAGCAAGTTCAGCATAAGAAGAATACAAATGAATACAACAGATGTAGACAAACTTCAATACCTGATTTTCAATCCTTCGTAGAACCCGGCTTGCTGTATTTCGTTCTAAAGCCTTCTTGCCTTTAAGTAGAAAACAGGCTTCCTCTTCTTTCTTCATTAATTCTCTACTGTTTCGGAAGTCACACTGGCAGAACTTGCAAACATTGCTTCGGACATGCACACATTGTTTGCAGTTTGTGCATCTCCTCAAGAATTTTCCCTGAAGACCTGAAGGAAATAATTTCTAATAAAATACTTATATTCAAATGACCTATGCTGCAAAAATTATAAGTTAAATTGTTGTTAAAATGTACTACAGTAATTAAATATATTATTTAAATTATGAAATAATCTACATTGCCACTAGTGAGAGCAATGTTAAAAATTTTAGGACTGCATCTGGAAATAACTTTAATTTTGGATGTGATTAACCATGCTGTAACTCGTATAACAAAACTGAGAGGAGTTGCATCCAACAGCCTGATTGACCAGGCTGTTAATTTCAAGCGAATACTATATTATTGGAAGAAAAAAAATTATATATATATATATATATATATATATATATATATATATATATATATATATATATATATATATATATATATATATAATCAATATTGTAACTTTTTTTGTGTAATGACGTTTTCAAATAAAGTTAGATAAATATACACACATACCAAAAGAATAGGGGTGGTAGGAGAAGAAAATATGAAAGTGTTCAGTGAGGATCCACAAGGTCTTCTCTGAGTACTCTTTTTTTTCTTCTCCGAGGCTATGGGTCCCTACACTTGCACCAGAGGTGGTACCCCTCATATATATATATATATATATATATATATATATATATATATATATATATATATATATATATATATATATATATATATATATATATATATATATATGACAGTGTCAGATTCACCACCAGCATCATACACCACCAGCACCATACACCACCAGCATCATACACCAACAGCACCATACACCACCAGCATCATACACCACCAGCATCATACATCACCAGCATCATACACCATCAGCATAATACACCACCAGCATCATACACCATCAGCACCATACACCACCAGCACCATACACCACCAGCATCATACACCACCAGCACCATACACCACCAGCATCATACACCATCATACACCATCAGCATCATACACCATCAGCATCATACTCCACCAGAATCATACACCACCAGCATCATACACCACCAGCACCATACACCACCAGCATCATACACCATAAGCATCATACACCATCAGCATCATACACCATCAGCATCATACTCCACCAGCACCATACACCACCAGCATCATACACCACCAGCACCATCATACACCACCACCATGTCAAATGGACAGTGTCAAAATTATTCCCACATACTCCGTCACTATGTGATGGAGTATGTTTGGTGAAGTTTTATAGCTGGAGCTGGAAGATCCTGTCGAGATGACTTCTTCAAAGAGACTAATAGCTTCCACACACATTGTGTCTTGAGTCTTCCAGTACTTGGCCTACAGTTACCAGATCTGATTTACAGAAACTAGTGAACTATGGAGATAAGATTGTTAATAATATACTTTTTTGAGATTCATATGACTTGCAGCTTAAAAACCAACCTTATTTTAAAATAGTACACTAAAGTACATAGCAAATTGCGAAATTCGTAGCTTTAACTACTTTAAAGCTAAATTCTCAAGCTTTGAAAATAAGCACAATTTGCTATTTTAAGCGGAATCTGGCAACTCTGATTTAGCATGTAAACATTGACTTGCATTCACAATGTAGTTATTTATTTTTCAACAATTTAAAACGAGTTATGAAAATACACACATTGGTATATTATTGCAAAGGCACTATACTATATATATATATATATATATATATATATATATATATATATATATATATATATATATATATATATATATATATATATAAATTGTTGCAAGTCGAGCAACAAATATTTTACATTGAACAACAAATGAGATTGGAAAAGCAGTATTGCCAAAATAGACCCCAGACACACCCTGTGGGTAGTAATGGACCCCCATACCGACCCTATGAGGGGTAGTGGACCCCATAATAACACTATGGGCGATAGTGGACACTATACAAACACTATGGGCGGTAGTTGACTTCATAGAGACCCTGTGGGCGGTAAGGGACCCCCTATCGACCCTGTGGGCGGCAGTGGACCCCCTATCGATCCTGTGGGCGGCAGTGGACCCCCTACCGACCCAGTGGGTGGCAGTGGACCCCCTGCCGACCCTGTGGGCGGTAGTGGACCCCTACCGACCCTGTGGACGGTAGTTGACTTCATAGCGACCCTGTGGGCGGTAGTGGACCCCATACCGACCCTGTGGGTGGCGGTGGACCCCATACCGACTCTGTGGGCGGCAGTGAACCCTATATACTAATCCTGTGGGCGATACTGTACCCTATAGTCATCCTATGGGGGCAATGAACGCCATACATATCCAGTGGGTGTTATTGTACCCCATACTTATTCTGTGGGTGGTTGGAGCCCCATACCCATCCTGTGGGTTATAGTGGACCCCATACTCATCCTGTGGGTGGTATTGGACCCCATACCCATCCTGTGGGTGGTTGTGAGCCCATACCCATCCTGTCGGTGGTAGTGGATGCAATACACATCCAGTGGATGGTATTGGATCCCATACCCTTCCTGTGGGTGGAAGTGATCCCCATACCATTCCTGTGGGTGGATGTGACCCCCATACTCATCCTGCGGGTGTTATTGGACCCCTTACCCACCTAACAGGTGGTAGTGGACCCTATACTAATCCTATAGTTTCCTATAATCCACACCATACCATCTTGTTTGCAGTAGTTTACCCTATATACATTCCAACATAACATCGTTTTCTGTTAGCGTTCCTACAAAACATTCTTTAAAGATTTCTAAAGCACAAACTATGGTATATAATATTGATTGGTGAAGCACTGTTATTCTATGTAATAATTTATTGTGCTTATTATAATTTACTAAGAACAACTAATATTTCTCAAAACAAAACTACGAGCCTTCAATAGGATGTAGATGATCTGTAATATTATAAGAGCATGGACAATAGTAGGTGAATTTCACAACCCATGTGGGACCTGAAAACTACAATTTTCGTTATAATTGAACCAATCACGAGTATTCAGCTATCTACGTTGATGGACGAGTACTGTGAGACGTAAATTGGTACGTGAGGAAGAGTTTGAGCCTTGGTAAAAAAGTTAACTGGGAATATATCACATATGTACTAAATCACATTCCACATATTGACTTTAAGCACTAAGTCATATATGTGCTGTCTTGTGTGAGAACGGGTTGCTCAAGCAGATGAGCATCGACATCAACAGAGGAGGTCTCGACCACTGTCAGACGCACCCGCTTCGGCGTTTACCTGCACTCGCTGTAGTTGGGACTGTCATTCTCGGGTTGGCCTTCACAGCCACAGCAGGCGCAGCATCCAACTACACTATAACAACTAGACACCCAGGGCACAACTCCATAACCCGCACGGGGTTGACCTTCACAGCCACAGCAGGCGCAGCATCCAACTACACTATAACAACTAGACACCCAGGGCACAACTCCATAACCCGCATGGGGTGGACCGATGCCTACTTCTAGTTAAGGTAATTATGGCAAAATTATAGTACTAATAAAGACAATCATGTTAATATTATAGTAATAATTAGGGAATTTTTGTAAAATTATAGTAATAATTAAAGAAATTATGGTAATATTATAGTAATAGTTCAGGTAATTATGGTAATATTATAGTAATAGTTCAGGTAATTATGGTAATATTATAGTAATAGTTCAGGTAATTATGGTAATATTATAGTAATAGTTCAGGTAATTATGGTAATATTATAGTAATAGTTCAGGTAATTATGGTAATATAATAGTAATAGTTCAGGTAATTATGGTAATTGTGAGATTTTTATTCTTGACAGGTTATCAAAAGAATTAAGTCCTATTGATGTTACGTTAATGGTAACTACCTCGCAAGAGAGGCAGACCTTAAACAGCAAGAGCTGCCAGTGGCAGATATTTAATCTTAAAGCTTAAGATCATAGGACCGCGGGAGCAAACCGCCAGGCGAAACCACTCGGGTAACACCTGTCACTTAGGTCGCTGGCTCCTCCTAGCTAACAAACTAATAAAGGGTAGCCGACGGATTCTCACCTCTTATTTATAGAAGTGTGGTGCTGTGCAATGGACTCGAGCTTTAGATACAGACTTGATATGAACATAAGCAGGCAAAGCGTTGCAGAATATAAAATGTGGGGCAGTAAAATTGGAAGGTTTGACGTAAACGACCGTTTTCTATAACAAAACAATTTATTCACAAAACAAGAACTAAAACTACTACACAGTGAATTTACGTTACTTTACTGTCACTCCAGTGGCACATTAAAGTACAGCTAATCAACAGCCTGATGGACCCACGGTCTCCTTATCCCGTCGTCGCTGACTGAACAATGACACTAACTGAACAAAGTGGTGCCCACTGGTGACGCAAGCTTGCAATCAATATTGTCACGGCTTCACGGTGACCAATACTATAATCACAAAAACTTGACTGGCGCTCGCTGCCCACAACGAGGTACCAAGTAACAAGGCGGTTAATCCAAGAATGATAACCCCTTATAAAAAAAAATCTTACGTTAACACTTGTCTCTCAGGACAAACAAAACAAAAGTTACTCTAATTGAATTTAAACAATTACGTTAACACACACGTGTCTCAACGACACTTAAATGGCATCAATAACTCGTAAATCAATTAATTACATCAACTTGAAAGTCAAGCATTCGGTGAGTAATTCCCAATTAATTACTGAATACAACAACCTATTAATACAGACGAGTATTGACAAAGCCTACTGTCTCTCAACTGACAGTTCTCTTCCGGTCTTACGACAAGATTACCTTAACGAGGGTAGACTACTGTACCACACACAATGTTCCAATACTCCGTGTAAACAACATCAACACCTGGTGAATTCACTAAGTGGCGATTACTAATTATCTTTAATTAGCTACGAGTGCTTAATCACTCTGTCCGCCGACAGAGCTGATCAGTCCAACGAATTACAGCAGCTTAATTACAGCGCAATTGACTCCGATCATCACAGACCGTCAACCCCTTACGTTAATTACTCAATTAACGACAGCTCGTTAACTCGTTAACACTACGTTAGTCTTCACTTGACAATTCCTCCACTGCGTGAACTTCACTGTGACTGTTGCCTTTACACGTACCTACGTTAATCACAACAATGTTCAACGAACAAGTGACCTCGTTAAGTAAATCGTGACCCCCGGTGACGTTAACTGACTTTAATTCTCACGGAATCCTTCACAGTACACAACGCCTTCCACCAAGGTCAAACTTGTCTATGGTTTACACACGGTACAACACAGTACATCCTTGCCACTCACGGCAAAACTTGTAAATGACTTCCCCCAGTAAATTATCCACCAATAATTCACACTTTACCACAACACAACAGTAAAATATATAACCAAGGGAAATCTCCCTGTTACCACTTTCCACTGCTGAAAAGAGGGAATCAAATTACAGCGAATACATACACGGCACATAGCAAAATTATAGAAGTAAATAACTCACTTTACCTCTGAATGTGTCACTAGGTGTCTTCACACACGTCATAAATCACAGTTGGGCCCAATCCTCAACTTGATGACAAACAGGGTAGACTCACACGTCTCCAATTCCCATTCACCTCCCCAGGTGGTCACAGGGACAGAGGACAGACGGACCACTGGGGGCGAACCCAGCTTCAGAGTTTTATTACCCAAACGGAAACAGTGTACTTACATTAATGATGTGGGGCCCCTCTTTCACTCACACATACACATCAATCACACTCCCACTGCTGCTGCTGGATGATGACGTAGGCGTCCTCACTTCCTACACGTGGTCAGGTGGAGCACAGGGTTCTAGACCACGGGGTTAGCTCTACACACACACAGAGACCAGGATGGCGCAGACACACCGGCACAGGCAGCCAAGGTTGTGCACAACAGCAGGGATGCGGTACCACGCCCCTTCCACTTGACACGGTACCCCAGGATACGACGGTACACGGTGTTACACGGTACACGAGATGGAGTCCTTCACTGTTCCTCAGAATTATAACATTTAAGGTTTCTCTCATAACACTGAAACCTTTTCTGGCATGTCTCACAGCAGTATCTTCAAGCACAGATACGATCGACGGCGGATGTCGTTTTTGTAGCCCGATAATTAACGCCTCACTCAGTCCAGCTCCTCTAAGATGGCGTCCCACAATTACGCGGCTAGATGACAAGTTCACACGGCTCGATACAAGCCCCTTTCCGATTACCGGATTCTTACGCACGGCACACGGAAAGATAGCAAGATGTAGGCGTGACTTTAGCAACGTTGCAGGCGGTATTTTCCGATGCTTGGCCTAGCACGGGAAATGTCCTGTCCTCAGGCAGCAACGTATTAGGTAAGAATGTCTTTTCCCGCCAATATCATGCCTGGGGTACCCATGCGGTACCCCTCAGCGTCTTGGCCAATCACGGTTCAGCATTTCTGAGGCCCAGGCCCTCAGCCACTCCCGCACCTGCCCCATGACGCTACCCCCCCTCACACGAGGTGGACACGTGATAGGGGGGGTTGGTCTACGGCCGTTAACCCCCCATACCTCCCTCTCTACACTTGTACAAAAATTCCCTGAAATCAACTCCCTCCTGTAATTTCCTTCACAGACCTGATACAGCGATCAGAATGACATCAATGGCTAGCAAATGTCACGGGCTGTCCAACGACACCCAACACGACTGTGGAAAAGTTATATACAGAAAGTTGAATCACGGTGCACATCACTGGTGCACTGTGCAATTTCGTACTTAATTCAGTGCGCGAGAGAGCAGGGAAAATATGTCTCCTGACAGTAATATTATAGTAATAGTTCAGGTAATTATGGTAATATTATAGTAATAGTTCAGGTAATTATGGTAATATTATAGTAGTAGTTCAGGTAATTATGGTAATATTATAGTAGTAGTTCAGGTAATTATGGTAATATTATAGTAATAGTTCAGGTAATTATGGTAATATTATAGTAATAGTTCAGGTAATTATGGTAATATTATAGTAATAGTTCAGGTAATTATGATAATATTATAGTAATAGTTCAGGTAATTATGGTAATATTATAGTAATAGTTCAGGTAATTATGGTAATATTATAGTAATAGTTCAGGTAATTATGGTAATATTATAGTAATAGTTCAGGTAATTATGGTAATATTATAGTAATAGTTCAGGTAATTATGGTAATATTATAGTAATAGTTCAGGTAATTATGGTAATATTATAGTATTCTTTAGGTAATTATCTTATATTCCTTTCAATATCTTATGACATTTAAAAGGTTTTTGATAACTTAAGTTTATTTACTCAAGAGAGGAAAGACTCCTGAATGAAAACCGGACTTTAGATAAAACTTGTCAAATACATATCCAAAAATACAGACTTCAAACGATTGCACACACACACACACACACACACACACACACACACACACACACACACACACACACACACACACACACACACACACACACACACACACACACACACACACACACACACACACACACACATACACACACACACACACACACACACACACAAATCACGGAGAGATAGATTGGGAAACGAGGAATCCCCATGGCGGGGAGGAGACCTGGGGAGCGAAGCTGGTAGACGTTATTGACAGGAATTTCCTAACACAGCATGTGAAAGAAGATACTAGGGAAAGAGGAGGGGATACGCCCAGCCTATTAGATCTCATTATCACTCAGAATGTAGAAGACATCGAGCAGTTGGAACATGAAATACCACTAGGAGCTAGTGACCATTGTGTCCTAGTCTTTGACTACATGATGGAGTTTAAAATTGTGACCAAAGGACAAGAGGTCCGGGAAAGGAGACTTGATTACAGAAAAGGGGACTACAGAAGGATAAGGGACTACCTGGGAGAAGTGCAGTGGGAGGAAGAACTTAGAGGAAAAACAGTGCAAGGTATGATGAACCAAGTCATATTGAAATGCAAGGAGGCTGAAGATAGATTTATTCCAACAATAAAGGAAAAAAGCAGGAGGGAATATAATAACCCATGGTTTAATAGACAGTGTCAGGAAGCAAAGGTGAGAAGCAGGAGGGAGTGGAGGAAGTACAGAAGACAAAGGACAGAGGACAACAGGATTAGATGTAACAGAGCTAGGAATGATTACATTAACATAAGACGAGTGTCGGAAAGAAATTATGAGAATGATATTGCAGTCAAAGCGAAAAAGCAACCAAAATTACTACATAGCCATATAAGAAGGAAGATGTCGGTAAATGACCAAGTGACAAGACTGAGGAAAACAGAAGGGGCATATACAGAAAGCGACAAGGAAATCTGCGAGGTACTGAATGCAAAATTCCATGGAGTGTTCACAACCGAGCCTGAGCAGCTCCCATTGTTAGAAGAGATTACCCAAGATGAAAGACTATCAGATATAGAGGTGACAGCAGAGGATGTAATGAAACAGTTGACAACACTGGATGCAAATAAAGCTGTTGGACCAGACAAAGTATCACCGTGGATACTCAAAGAGGCAGCGCAGGCTCTCAGCGTGCCTCTGGCAATGATCTTTAATGAATCACTTATGTCGGGAGAATTGCCCAGTTGTTGGAAGGAGGCAAATGTCGTACCGATTTTCAAAAAAGGTGATAGGGAGGAGGCACTTAACTACAGACCCGTATCACTGACAAGCATCCCCTGCAAAATACTTGAAAGAATAATTAGGCTAAGACTTGTTGAGCACCTGGAGAGCATTGGGTTTGTAAACAAGCACCAACATGGGTTCTGGACAGGGAAATCATGCCTAACAAACCTTTTAGAATTCTATGATAAAGTAACAAGGATAAGGCAGGACAGAGAAGGCTGGGCAGACTGCATATTTCTTGACTGCCAAAAGGCCTTTGATACGGTACCGCACATGAGACTGCTATACAAACTTGAGAGGCAGGCAGGAGTAAGCGGAAAGGCCCTAGTATGGGTGAAGAACTACCTAACAGGAAGGAGCCAGAGGGTAATGGTAAGGGGCGAAAAGTCGGACTGGCGAACAGTAACAAGTGGAGTACCTCAAGGATCGGTGCTGGGACCAATCCTCTTTCTAATTTACGTAAATGATATGTTTACAGGAGTGGAATCATACATGTCAATGTTTGCAGATGACGCAAAATTAATGAGAAGAGTTGTGACAGACGAGGATTGTAGGATCCTCCAAGAGGACTTAAACAGGCTGCAGAGATGGTCAGGGATATGGCTACTGGAGTTTAACACCAGTAAATGTAAAGTTATGGAAATGGGATCAGGTGACAGGAGACCAAAGGGACAGTACACAATGAAGGGGAACAGCCTACCTGTAACGATTCGAGAAAGAGACCTGGGAGTGGATGTGACACCTAATCTAACTCCTGAGGCACATATAAATAGGATAACGACAGCAGCGTACTCTACACTGGCGAAAATTAGAACTTCATTCAGAAACCTAAATGAGGAAGCTTTTAGGGCACTTTACACTGACTACGTGAGACCCGTCTTAGAGTATGCCGCGCCATCATGGAGCCCCCACCTGAAGAAACACATAAAGAAACTGGAGAAGGTTCAGAGGTTTGCGACGAGGCTTGTCCCAGAGTTACGAGGGATGGGATATGAAGAGCGGCTGAAGGAACTGAACCTAACGACACTAGAGAAAAGAGGGGAGAGAGGAGATATGATAGGGACATATAAAATACTCAGGGGAATTGACAAAGTGGAAATAGATGAAATGTTCACACGTAATAATAACAGAACGAGGGGACATGGGTGGAAACTGGAAACTCAGATGAGTCACAGAGATGTTAGGAAGTTTTCTTTTAGCGTGAGAGTAGTAGAAAAATGGAATGCACTTGGGGAACAGGTTGTGGAAGCAAATACTATTCATACTTTTAAAACTAGGTATGATAGGGAAATGGGACAGGAGTCATTGCTGTAAACAACCGATAGCTAGAAAGGCGGGATCCAAGAGTCAATGCTCGATCCTGCAAGCACATATAGGTGAGTACATATAGGTGAGTACACACACACACACACACACATACACACACACACACACACACACACACACACACACACACACACACACACACACACACACACACACACACACACACACACACACACACACACACACACATCGCTTACTCATCTGGTTGTGTGAGCGGGAGGAGTCTGGTATGTACCCCTCTCTGGTCAATTAATCAGGTGTACAGATTGAGGTAAAAGATTATCAAATTCTCGTTCAGGATATCGTATATATTTAAAAATCTCCGAGTGGCTCATTTAGGCAGAGGTAACGCATAAGGGATATCTTGACACATACAAGCACGCCCGCCCAAGTACGTATACACGCACACAAGTGTGCACACGCTAAAACACACACACACGTGCACACACACACACACACACACAATTGTTCAGTCAGGGGAAAAGGCATCAACACCTGGGATAGGACCTTACTATCCTCCCCCCTCTTGACCCCACCATCTGACCTGACCTGACTTAGTCGCCATCTCAGCCCCCCTTTCCACCCCCAGTCCCCCGCATCGACCATACACACACTCTTCCCCTCCCCACTCTCCCTCTCTCCCACTCCCTCTCTCCCACTATCTCTCTCCTGCTCTCTCTCTCCTGCTCTCTCTCTCCTGCTCTCTCTCTCCTGCTCTCTTGCTCTCTCTCTCTCTCTCTCTCTCTCTCTCTCTCTCTCTCTCTCTCTCTCTCTCTCTCTCTCTCTCTCTCTCTCTCTCTCTCTCTCTCTCTCTCTCTCTCTCTCTCTCTCTCTCTCCCTCCCTCCCTCCCCCTCTCCCTCCCTCTCTTTCCTTCCCCCTCCCTCCCCCTCTCCCTCCCTCTCTTTCCTTCCCCCTCCCTCTCTGCCCACACACACACACACACCTCCCCCCCTCTCTCCCTCACCCGCTCTCTCCCTCACCCGCTCTCTCCCTCACCCGCTCTCTCCCTCACCCACTCTCTCCCTCTCCTCTCTCTCCCTCCCGCCTCTCTCCCCATCTCCTCCCCCCCCTCCCCTTCTACTTTCTTCTCACTTCAGTGGAAGGGTCGGATCCCCCCCCACCCACCCATTTATCTTTCCCTTTATCACTCCCTTTCTCTCTCTCTTTCTCTCTCTCTTCCTCTCTCTCTCTCCCTCCCCCATCCCAACAGGGTCAAGCATGGCAGCCAGAGGTCCCAGGGGAACAGGAAAGAGCCAAGGTGACGAGATGAAAGAAATGTTCGCCCAGTTTCTGGAGGACATCAAGAGTGAGATGCAAGAAATGATGATGGAAATGAAGAACGAAATAAGCAACCTGAAAAGAGAGCTGACAGCAGCAAAGGAGGAGATTAGAGCCCTCAAAGAGAATGGTATCGAGGTTGAGAATCAGAAAACCACCCAGGGAGAAGGTGATAATAGTTTTCTGGATGAGAATGCCACAATAAAAGCAACATTTGCGGAAATACTAAAAAAAATAACTCTGAAGTAATGACTGCAGTGATGGAGGTGGCCATGAAAGCAGCCACCTCGCAGGAGGCGGCACGCTCCACTAGCCAACTGCTGGAAAGGAACAGATCAGTGGTTGCTGTGGGTATTAAGGAACAGGAAGGATCTAATAGGACAGAGTGGAATGACAAGGACAAAGCAGCAGTGAATGAAGTACTAAAGGCACTAGACATGGAAGGGGCTGAGCATAGCATTGAGAAGGTTTTCAGGCTAGGCCGGTACAACAAAGACCGAGACCAAATGATAAAGATAGTGTTTGCAAACGAGAACACAAAGGAGAAGATCCTATCAAGGAAGAGCTCCCTGAAAAACGTGGGAAAATTAAAAAATGTATTCCTCCAGAGAGACATGACAAGGGAGGAGAGAGCCGTGGCGGCAGAAGCAAGGAAAAGGCGCAGGGCGAGAGGGGAAACCAGGAAGTCACAGCTCCCAACACAACACCCCCAGAGGCGAGGGGGGAACCCACAACCAGCTATCCAGTAACACCAGAAGGGAGGACAACCCCGCCTCCCTCCTCTGCATAGAAAACCCCCCTACCCCAAACCCTCCCTGCCCCCACTCAAATGTTCAGCCAAATCTCCCTCCTCCCACACCCAATCCCCACCCTTCTACCCCTCCCCTCCTCCCGAGTCCTCCCTCCCCCCCTTTCCTTCCCGTCCTCCCTCCCCTTTCACCCCATACCCTCCCTGTCCCCCCCCCCTTCCCTGGATCCCCCGCCCCTCATCCCAGTATCCTCTGAGACCCTGTTATCCACCTCACAGGTCCTCACTCCCATGGAACAGCCTCCCCCACCAGCAGAACACTCACCAAGGAGGCGATTTGAGAAGGGACAGAAGAAAGTGAGCCTCAAAGCGATGTACACTAACATAGATGGAATTACAAATAAAGCAAATGAGCTTGGAGAACTGGTACTAGAGGAAAACCCAGACATAATAGCCCTCACAGAAACAAAGATCACGAAAACGATAACAAATGCAGTGTTCCCACACCCACAGGACTATTATGTTATGAGGAAAGAGAGAGAAGGAAGAGGTGGGGGTGGTGTAGCTCTGCTGGTAAGAAAAGGCTGGGATTTTGAGGAGATGGATATTCAGGGCTGTGAAGGTTTCAGTGACTACATAGCAGGTACTGTAACAAATGGAGGGAAAAAAATTATAGTCGCAGTCATATATAATCCACCACCAAATGACAGAAGACCTAGACAGGAATATGATAGAAACAACATGGCCACCATTAACATAATAGAAAGAGCAGCTTCTGTTGCTAGCAGGAATGGATCTGGACTACTAATTATGGGAGACTTCAACCATGGGAAGATAGATTGGAAGAATAGAGACCCGCATGGAGGACCAGAAACATGGAGAGCTAAGCTGCTGGACGTGGCAACAAGAAACTTTCTAAGCCAGCACACCAAAGAACCAACAAGAATGAGAGGAGAAGATGAACCAGCAATGCTTGATTTGATATTTACCCTAAATGAATGGGATATAAGGGAAGTTAAGATGGAAGCGCCCTTGGGAATGAGTGACCACAGTGTATTGAACTTTGAGTACCTGGTAGAACTAGGACTTATCTCCCCCCAAAAAGAACTAGGAAACAAAAGGCTGGCATACCGAAAGGGGAATTATGAACAGATGAGAAGTTTCCTAAGTGAAATACCTTGGGACACAGACCTCAGAGACAAGTCTGTACAGGGTATGATGGACTATGTTACCCAAAAGTGTCAGGAGGCAGTAAACAGGTTCATCCCGGCCCAAAGGGAAAAATCCGAGAAGCAACAGAAGAATCCATGGTATAATAGGGCATGTATGGAAGCGAAGAAACTGAACAAAAAGGCGTGGAGGAACTTCCGGAATAACAGAACACCAGAAAGCAGAGAGAGATACCAGAGAACCAGGAATGAGTACGTCAGGGTGAGAAGAGAAGCAGAGAAAATTTTTGAAAATGATATAGCAAACAAAGCCAAGACCGAACCAAAGCTACTCCACAGTCACATCAGAAGGAAAACAACAGTGAAAGAACAGGTATTGAAACTTAGAACAGGCGAGGACAGGTATACAGAGAGGTGTGTGAGGAACTCAACAAGAGGTTCCAGGAGGTCTTCACAATAGAACAGGGTGAGGTCACTGTGCTAGGAGAAAGGGAGGTAAACCAGGCGGCCTTGGAGGAGTTCGAAATTACGAGAGAGGAGGTCAAGAGACACCTGCTGGATCTGGATGTTAGAAAGGCTGTTGGTCCAGATGGGATCTCACCATGGGTACTGAAAGAGTGTGCAGAGGCACTTTGCTTGCCACTCTCCATAGTGTATAGTAAGTCACTAGAGACGGGAGACCTACCAGAAATATGGAAGATGGCGAATGTGGTCCCAATATGCAAAAAGGGCGACAGACAAGAGGCACTGAACTACAGGCCAGTGTCCTTGACTTGTATACCATGCAAGGTGATGGAGAAGATCGTGAGAAAAAACCTGGTAACACATCTGGAGAGAAGGGACTTCGTGACAAATCGCCAACATGGATTCAGGGAGGGTAAATCTTGCCTTACAGGCTTGATAGAATTCTACGATCAGGTGACACAGATTAAGCAAGAAAGAGAGGGCTGGGCGGACTGCATTTTCTTGGATTGTCGGAAAGCCTTTGACACAGTACCACATAAGAGGCTGGTACATAAGCTGGAGAGACAGGCAGGTGTAGCTGGTAAGGTGCTCCAGTGGATAAGGGAGTATCTAAGCAATAGGAAGCAGAGAGTTACGGTGAGGGGTGAGACCTCCGATTGGCGTGAAGTCACCAGTGGAGTCCCACAGGGCTCTGTACTCGGTCCTATCTTGTTTCTGATATATGTAAATGATCTCCCGGAGGGTATCGATTCATTTCTCTCAATGTTTGCGGACGATGCTAAAATTATGAGAAGGATTAAAACAGAAGAGGACTGTTTGAGGCTTCAAGAAGACCTAGACAAGCTGAAGGAATGGTCGAACAAATGGTTGTTAGAGTTTAACCCAACCAAATGTAATGTAATGAAGATAGGTGTAGGGAGCAGGAGGCCAGATACAAGGTATCATCTGGGAGAGGAAATTCTTCAGGAGTCAGAGAAGGAAAAAGACTTTGGGGTTGATATCACGCCAGACCTGTCTCCTGCAGCACACATCAAGCGGATAACATCAGCGGCATATGCCAGGCTGGCCAACATACGAACGGCATTCAGAAACTTGTGTAAAGAATCATTCAGAACTTTGTATACCACATATGTCAGGCCAATCCTGGAGTATGCAGCCCCAGCATGGAGTCCATATCTAGTCAAGGATAAGACTAAACTGGAAAAGGTTCAAAGGTTTGCCACCAGACTAGTACCCGAGCTGAGAGGTATGAGCTACGAGGAGAGACTACGGGAATTAAACCTCACTTCGCTGGAAGACAGAAGAGTTAGGGGGGACATGATCACCACATTCAAGATTCTGAAGGGGATTGATAGGGTAGATAAAGACAGTCTATTTAACACAAGGGGAACACGCACAAGGGGACACAGGTGGAAACTGAGTGCCCAAATGAGCCACAGAGATATTAGAAAGAACTTTTTTAGTGTCAGAGTGGTTGACAAATGGAATGCATTAGGGGGTGATGTGGTGGAGGCTGACTCCATACACAGTTTCAAGTGTAGATATGACAGAGCCCGATAGGCTCAGGAATCTGTACACCTGTTGATTGACGGTTGAGAGGCGGGACCAAAGAGCCAGAGCTCAACCCCCGCAAACACAACTAGGTGAGTACAACTAGGTGAGTACACATACACACACACACACACACACACACACACACACACACACACACACACACACACACACACACACACACACACACACACACACACACACACACACACACACACACACACACACACACACACATACACACACACACACACACACACACACACACACACACACACACACACACACACACACACACACACACACACACACACACACACATGCTGCACGTGTGGCAACGTACAAGAATAGCGTGTTCTGGGTGTGGCAACACATAGATAAGGTTTTGTGAGTGTTGAGAATTTGAATAAGGTGTTGTGAGTGTTGCAACACTGAAATGAAAAGTTATAAGTGTTGGAACACAAGAAGGAGTTTTGCGAGTGTTGCAAAATAAAACGTGTTGTGAGTGTTGCAACAAAACAATACGTAGCCAGGATTGTCACTCATAAATAACATACTGTGAGGGTTACAACATGTTATTACTGTAATGTAACGTTTCAACACATTATGCCGGCATTGTAATACAACACATTATGCCGGCATTGTAATACAACACATTATGCCGGCATTGTAATACAACACATTATGCCAGCATTGTAATACAACACATTATGCCGGCATTGTAATACAACACATTATGCCGGCATTGTAATACAACACATTATGCCAGCATTGTAATACAACACATTATGCCGGCATTGTAATACAACACATTATGCCGGCATTGTAATACAACACATTATTCCGGCATTGTAATACAACACATTATGCCGGCATTGTAATACAACACATTATGCCGGCATTGTAATACAACACATTATGTCGGCATTGTAATACAACACATTATGCCGGCATTGTAATACAACACATTATTTCTTTGTTGCAACATCACAACACGTTATTTCAATGTTGTCACACGCAATTATATTTATAAGTACTGCAACATTCAGAACACATTATTTATGTTGTAACTGTAACAAGAGGTTATTGCCTTGCAACACTCACACCGCGTCATTGCTGTGTTGTAACTGTAACAAGAGGTTATTGCCTTGCAACACTCACACCGCGTCATTGCTGTGTTGTAACACTCAAAGCACAGTTTACAGTGTTGCAATTTTGCAACTATCATCGTGTAATTATTGTGATGCAACACTCACAACTCAAATTGCCATCAAGTGTTTAACGTTGTATTCTTGCCAGATATTAATGTTTTATTGCAAATATGTAAATTTTATAAAAGTTAGCGATTGAATAAATAAACAAAAGGTGATAGAAAACAAATAACTAACAAGTGATTAAATAGATGTATATAAAATAAATGAATAAATAAAATGTGACTGAATGAACAAACTATGTTAGATTAAATAAAATGTTATTTAACATATATAATAAAGTTGCTGTAATTGACAAACATAACGAGATTGAACATTTAAAATGTGATTATATAAATGAAAATTGCGAATAAATAATTAAAACTGAATTATTATGTAACTAAATGAAAATAGGAAATGTCAGCCACTGAGAGTTGGAACTGGTGACCGCGTGAACACCGGGTCCAACTGGTGACCGCGTGAACACCGGGTCCAACTGGTGACCGCGTGAACACCGGGTCCAACTGGTGACCGCGTGAACACCGGGTCCAACTGGTGACCGCGTGAACACCGGGTCCAACTGGTGACCGCGTGAACACCGGGTCCAACTGGTGACCGCGTGAACACCGGGTCCAACTGGTGACCGCGTGAACACCGGGTGCAACTGGTGACCGCGTGAACACCGGGTCCAACTGGTGACCGCGTGAACACCGGGTCCAACTGGTGACCGCGTGAACACCGGGTCCAACTGGTGACCGCGTGAACACCGGGTCCAACTGGTGACCGCGTGAACACCGGGTCCAACTGGTGACCGCGTGAACACCGGGTCCAACTGGTGACCGCGTGAACACCGGGTCCAACTGGTGACCCCGTGAACACCGGGTCCGACTGGTGACCGCGTGAACACCGGGTCCGACTGGTGACGGCGTGAACACCGGGTCCGACTGGTGACCGCGTGAACACCGGGTCCAACTGGTGACTGCGTGAACACCGGGTCCAACTGGTGACCGCGTGAACACCGGGTCCAACTAGTGACCGCGTGAACACCGGGTCCAACTGGTGACCGCGTGAACACCGGGTCCAACTGGTGACCGCGTGAACACCGGGTCCAACTGGTGACCGCGTGAACACCGGGTCCAACTGGTGACCGCGTGAACACCGGGTCCAACTGGTGACCGCGTGAACACCGGGTCCGACCTCCCAGTCTGGCCACGACTCTTCCTGCTTAATGAAGAACTCAACAGTCATACATTCATCCACTTCATCATACATCATCAACTGACAACTGAGGCGTGAGAAGACAAAATCAGGAAGGAAAAGTCTCTGAGGAAGCGAGGTAAGGTAAGGTAATTATGAGGTGAAAGTACTATCTTGAGGTTATCTTGAGATGATTTCGGGGCTTTTTTAGTGTCCCCGCGGCCCGGTCCTCGACCAGGCCTCCACCCCCAGGAAGCAGCCCGTGACAGCTGACTAACACCCAAGTACCTATTTTACTGCTAGGTAACAGGGGCATAGGGTGAAAGAAACTCTGCCCATTGTTTCTCGCCGGCGCCTGGGATCGAACCCAGGACCACAGGATCACAAGTCCAGCGTGCTGTCCGCTCGGCCGACCGGCTCCCTACTTAATCATACTAGGCCAGTATGATTATATAGCACTTGGAAGGGATATTAAGATCATCTGGGATATATAAGGACGAAGTGAAGGAATGGAAAGCTAACACTTGGATCATCGGGGATCGAACGTGGACCTTGCAAGAAGCGAGAGGACGGAGTAGAGTAACGGTGCCCATGAAGCACTGGGACCATCGGGGATCGAACACAAACGTATTTTATAAGCAGCACAGCTCTAATAAATTTCAGCAAAGTGAAGTGTACACAGTTGTTCTCACCAGTTCTTTAAGGTTTATCAGTTAGTTATTGAACTTAGTTAATGAATCAATATTAAAGTTATGTTTATCAGTTAGTTATTGAACTACGCGTGGAACCCGTAGGTGCGGGACTCTGAAGTCCTCCTCCTTGGGCTCTAGCAGCCCCAGGCTCTGCTTCAGGAGGCTGGGGTCGTTCTTGCACTTGCTGGGGTGGTTCTTCTCCGGCCCCGACCACGGCGGTCTCCGGGTTATGAGTCCCTTCACCAGCTTCCAGGTCACCTCCGGAGCTCACAGTTCCTGCGACGGTGCTGGAACCAATCGTATTGGCGTTTGCCTTTCCATTGGAGACTTTCGGCGCCGTGGAGAGGGGGGACCTGCTGCATGGTTGACAGCTTCTCCCCCGTATCAACCTACCCTGGCTTTGTGCCCTGGAGAGGCCACTCCAGACCGACAACCAGAGCGCAACTCCATAGTCTCCTGAGACTGATGAATGTCTGCTACTACTACGACTAGAAGATATAGGTAATAATATATATGTAATAGTATTAGTTAACACAAAACTATATATTGGAGGAACTCTACAACCTGTAATAAGAAGTCTTGTACTTTGAATGTAACCAATGTTGTAACTCTTTTGTGTAATGACATTTTAAATAAAATAAAACGAAAAATAAAAAAAGTACAGAGGTGGTATGAGAAGACAATATGTGAGTGTGCGCGGGTGCCCAACAAGGCTTCCCCGGATACTGCATGTCGTCTTCTTCGAGGTCGAGGGTCCTACAAACGCAACCAAAGATGGTACCCCCCCTCTATATATTTATATAACCTATATCTATAAAATAGAATGTTTATCCGAGGTTGGTGACCAGACACTTGGTGGGACCAGCCTCGCCCAGCTTTCCCAGATGAGTCATGTTGGGTAGGGGAGCGTCATAGCCTAGTCGGTGTCGGCCGAATTGTAATACTTTGAGAAATATCGGCATTTATATTAATAACCTAAGACAACCGTGCAGTAATAACATCTATGTAGGAGAAATCCACAAGGGCCGTGACGAGGGTTCGAACCTGCGTTCGAGAGGATCCTAGAAAATGAAGTAAGGGCGAAGAGGTAGAACGGCTTATTGACAGAGCTCGGGTGCATGGGGGGAATTGTGTAAAATCCTGGTTTGTGTCTCGGAGAGGCTGCAGGATCCAAGTAAGATCAGTAGAACTTGTGGTTGCAATTCTTTTACCATGTCGTAGCTCAGTCGATTAAGGCAGCGTCTGGGATCCTCTCGGACGTAGGTTTGAACCCTCGTCACGGCCCTTGTAGATTTGTTCATTTGATGCATCAAGCTATTGTGATTTCTGTGTGTAATCTATGTAGGAGCTTATGATATATTAATAGCAGTGCTTATAAGCAACACATCCATCCTCCATCGTGCATATATTTATTTATATATTTATTTATTTATTTATATATATACAAGAAGGTACATTGGGTTTGTGAGAATACATTGGATAGTACAGTATTTACATTCTTGTAAAAGCCACTAGTACGCGCAGCGTTTCGGGCAGGTCCTTAATCTAGCAGATAATTTTAAGTAGGTAATTTCTATCAGAATTGATAAATGATAAAGATACATTACAAGAGAAAAATGAGATGAGAGAGATAAGTAAGTATATTAAAGCACATTGTTATATTAAAGCTCTGATTGATTACATTGACAGCTTGATTAGTAATTTAAACAAGATTAATAGACACCATACAGCAGATTGACAGCACATATAAGACAGCAATGATCACAATGGTAAAGATGTTCAGAATGGGTACATAAAGATTGGGAGACTGGGTAGCAATAGATACAGATAAACAAGATTTATAAACACCATACAACAGATTGGCAGCACATATAAGAAGACAGCAATGATCATAATGGTAAAGATGTTCAAATTGGGAACATAAAGGTTGGGAGATTGGGTAGCAATTGATACAGTGCAATTTTAAGGCAAAAAGTGAAAAACTATGAAGATGAAATTAGGTACTTTTTAGTATTGATTTTGAATGATGTAAAAGTTGGACAGCTTTTCAATTCAGTAGGGAGTGAGTTCCATAAACTGGGTCCCTTTATTTGCATAGAGTGTTTACACAGATTAAGTTTAACTCTGGGGATATCAAAGCGATATTTATTTCTGGTGTGGTGATAATGGGTCCTATTACATCTGTCCAGGAAGAGTTTCAGACAAGGATTTGCATTTAAGAACAGGGTTTTGTAAATGTAGTTGACACAAGAGAATTTGTGGAGTGAGATTATGTTTAGCATGTTTAGGGAGTTAAACAAGGGGGCTGTGTGTTGTCTGAAAGCAGAATTTGATATTATTCTGATAGCAGATTTTTGCTGGGTGATGATGGACTTGAGGTGGTTTGCAGTGGTTGAACCCCATGCACAGATACCATAGTTGAGATAGTGATAGATTAGTGCATAATATAGAGAGATGAGAGCAGAGTTAGGAACATAATATCTGATTTTGGAGAGTATACCAACTGTTTTAGAGACTTTCTTAGTTATGTGTTGTATGTGGGTACTGAAGTTGAGTCTCTTGTCTAGGAATATGCCAAGAAACTTTCCATCATTTTTATTGCTAATGTTTACATTGTCAATCTGAAGCTGAATTGCATTTGTAGATTTGCTTCCAAATAGGATGTAGTAGGTCTTTTCTATGTTAAGTGTTAGTTTGTTGGTTGACATCCATAGGTGGATTTTTTTTAGTTCATTATTAACAACATCATTTAGTGTATGTGGGTTGGGGTTGGAGTAGATGAGGGTAGTATCATCAACAAACAAAATAGGTTTCAGAATGTTTGAGACATTAGGCAGATTATTAATGTATATAAGAAATAGAAGAGGTCCCAAGATGCTGCCCTGTGGCACTCCAACGGTTATTGGTAGAATGGGAGAGATTATATTATTGATGGCTACATATTGGTGTCTATCACTAAGATAGGATTGGATATAGTCCAGTGCATGGCCTCGGATTCCATAATGATGGAGTTTACATAAGAGGTAATCGTGATTAACAGTATCAAAGGCCTTTCTCAGGTCAATGAAGAGTCCAATTGGAAACTCATTTTTGTCAAGGGCTGAGTAAATTATATCAAGGAGACTAATAATTGCATCGTTGGTACTCTTTTGAGAGCGGAAGCCAAACTGACAGGGGCTAAGAATGTCGAATTTTACGAGATAGGAGTAGAGCTGTTTGTAGATAATTTTTTCAAATATTTTTGATAGTATGGGTAGGTTCGATATTGGTCTATAGTTGTTTATGTCTGACGGATTACCTCCTTTATGAACTGGCGTTACTCTTGCTTTTTTAAGGATATCAGGGAAGGTATGACACTCAAGGGATTTGTTGAACAGCAGAGCTATAGGTGGGGCAAGGGCATGGGAGGCGCTCTTGTATACAATGGATGGGATTTCACTGATGTTCCCAGCTTTGGTTTTTAGTGAGTGTATGATAGACACAACATCTGACGGGCTGACTGGTGAGAGGAGAAGAGAGTTTGGATAGCTGCCTGAGAGATATGTGTTGATATGTGTCTGAGTCAGTGGGATTTTACTTGCAAGGTTAGCACCAATCGATGAAAAGAAGCTATTAAATTCATTCGCCATTTCTAAGTCAGATGACAGTGTAAGGCCATCCTTAGAGAGTGTTATCTGGTTGTGGGAGTGTTGTTTAGTTCCCAGGATGTTAGAGATGGTATTCCATGTGCTTTTCATGTTGCCTTTTGCTTCTTTGAATCTTGTCTCATAATATGAAAGTTTTGCTTCTCTTATGATACTGGTAAGCACTGATGAGTACCTTTTAACTACTTCCATTGAAACTAGGCCACTCCTAAATTTCTTTTCATATTCATGTTTTTTGTTGATTGATTTAATTATGCCACTTGTGATATTGATGTAATGGACAATTGGATAGTAGAATTTGGATAAACCGGCAAAGGTTTTGTCAAATCAAATGTTTATTCAGGTAAAGTACATACATACAAGGTGAGATACAAACATGTTGTTTTATTTATAGATAGAGCTTGTACATACAATGTCTAAAGCCACTATTACGCAAAGCGTTTCGGGCAAGGTTGGCCCGAACCTTTGTATTTGTTTCTCATAAAACCTAACGTAACTTACCATCCAAGGTCTAATACATGCTAACTGAGGCCAAATATAGTACATATATATATGTTATACTAGGCCTAGGAATATATATGTTTGGTTTTAGCTGTATTTTTTCCCGTCTATAAGGAGAATAGTACCAAGTTCTACTATGTAATTGTCCATTACGTAAATATATAATTTATATGTACGATGCTCTACATAGTTACAAAATGTACAGGAGGATGGATTGCATTCAATAAAGATAAAAACATTTCTTTTGGTTTGTTATGGTAGGAAAAAATTAGACTGTAGCAGAGCGTAGTTTCGATCTACGGACCTCTAGTGGGATTATGGGTCCAGCACGCTTCCACTGCGCCACTCTGCTCCACAATACATAGTTATATGACTCTCAATATTAATAATTAGTATAATGTAGTATTAGCAAATTACAAAATGGTATAAGTTTTATGATTTAATAAATATTGTCAATATTCTTTGTTATTAATTTTAGCTCTTTGAAGGGAAGGGAAGGGAACTATCAGGGGGAAAGCGCCAAACCATTACAACTATATAGCACTGGGAAGGGGTCAGGATAAGGATTTGGGATGGGACGGGGGGAAGGAATGGCACCCAACCACTTGGACGGTCGGGATTGAACGCCGACCTGCAAGAAGCGAGACCATCACTCTACCGTTCGACCCAAGTGGTTGGACACTTGGAGTTTACTTCAATGGTTTATGAAAACAAACATTTAAAAAGTCAATGTAAAAGTAAAAATGTTTCCGCCCGGGATCGAACCGGGGACCTTGCGCGTGTGAGGCGCACGTGATAACCACTACACGACAGAAACCTGAAGTATAGTGACCTGTTATTATATGGACCAAATCTGGTTAATTGCTACCGAAGATGCACATAGTTTTTCTTCAGCGATGTAATATGATCAAAACACATTAAGGAATTATATAAATTATAAAATGTTTAATAACGAAACTAGAGAAAATCCTGTTTTTTTTTTTGTTTTTTTTTGAGATATATACAAGAGTTGTTACATTCATGTACAGCCACTAGTACGCGTAGCGTTTCGGGCAGGTCCCTGGAATACGATCCCCGCCGCGAAGAATCGTTTTTTCATCCAAGTACACATTTTACTGTTGCGTTGAACAGAGGCTACAGTTAAGGAATTGCGCCCAGTAAATCCTCCCCGGCCAGAATTGTTTTGTATATCTATATCTTGTGTTTTGTATAGTCCATGTTTATATGTTTTTTTCTTTAATCTCATTTATTACCTAGGTTTCCTAGCCTAGCCATACTCCCTTACTCCATTGTACCCCTGTAAGCCCCTTTTGTGTTTGTTTGGTACAGTATTGTGTACATTTTTTTCTTTTTGTTTTTCTTGTTTTTCCTGCAATCAGCTTTTTTTATGCAGTCAAGTATAGTCCCAGAACTTAACCTTTTATCCACTATCTATGACAATAATCACTTTAATGATCTAAATTGCAGATATTTTGCAGCACATGATGTAAACAATGTATTAACTCATAATCACAATATCTCTGTAATCAATTTGAACGTTAGATCCCTAGGTAAACACTTCGATGATGTTAGTGCCTTGATTGAAGCTATTGATAACAAATTCTCTTTTATTATACTTACTGAAACATGGTTGAAAGATGATACTACTCAACTCTTTAACATGCCTAACTACTCAGCAATCCACAACTGTCGTCAACTTCAGAGAGGTGGTGGCACTGCTCTTTACTACCACCAAGAACTAACATGCTTAAAAGAAATTAGAACTAGAGACTGCTATGGGGAGTATATCTTCGCCTGCTTCAGAGTCAAGGGTGCCGAGTCTATCCTGTCTGTGGGTGCAGTTTATAGAATTCCTAACACTGATGTGTCCAAATTCAACTCAAACCTTAGAAATCTAATACTTGATAACAGACTGAACAAAAACCACCTAATTATCGCAGGGGACTTTAATATTGACCTCTGCGAGCCAGAACACCCTACTGCTGTTAGCTTCCTCAACTGTATGAATTCCTGCTTCCTCATACCCTTAATCACTAGACCTACTAGAATCACTGATAGCACTGCCACGACTCTAGATCACATCTGGACAAATATAACCTCTCCGCTTACTTCAGGTATAATCACCGATAGCACAACAGACCATTACCCCACATTTATCTTAACTAACATTAGCAAACCACCTCTTGAGTCAAGAGAGATACGTTTTAGACTACACAATGTAACTGCTATAGACAATTTTATAACTGCTACTGATAATGTCAACTGGGAGTCCGAGTTAGGTAACATAGAGGACATCAACCTAGCAGTTCAATCTTTTCTTCAAAAAACTCTTAGCCTTTATAATACCCACTGTCCTATGCTTACAAAACAAGTCACAACCAAAAGGCTTAACAATCCCTGGCTTACAAAGGGAATACTTAAATCTATTAATAAAAAACATGACCTTGAGAAAAAGTATAGGTTAGGAATTGTCTCCAAAGAATTCTCAAAGAATTACTCATTATTGCTATCTAAGATAATTAGACGAGCCAAAACTAAATACTACGAATATAAATTTACCCAAATAAAGAGCAACATTAAACAAACATGGAGAACAATTTCACAAATATTGGGATCAAAGAAGTCTTTAAATAACAAACCGACTCTCCTGTCTAATAATGATGGTCAGCTTTCAGCCTCTGATTCTGCTATTGAGTTCAATAGGTTCTTCTCTTCCATTGGTTCATCCCTTGCTAATGATATTCCATCTTCCAGTACTGACATTAAGGACTATCTTACAGGGAACTATCCCCAGTCTCTGTACCTAAAGCCTATTAATTCCATTGACGTCAATGAGATAATCCTTTCCCTTAAAACCAAGTCTAGTGCCCTTGAGGAGATACCAACACTAATCTACAAAAAAGCCTCCAGATCTTTAGCCCCTGTTATTGCTTTGCTCTTCAACAAGTCACTTGAACTCCAAACCTTTCCAGATATTCTAAAAAAAGTGAGAGTAACGCCTGTCCACAAATGTGGTGATCTCACAGATGTTAACAACTACAGACCTATATCAATCCTGCCAAACTTGTCAAAATTTTTTGAAAAACTAATCTATAAGCAGCTTTACTCATATCTTGCCAAACTCAATATACTTAGCCCTTGCCAATATGGCTTCAGGCCCAAAAAAAGCACTAACGATGCACTTATTAGTATGCTTAACTCGATTCATACAGCTCTTGATAAAAATGAGTTCCCTGTTGGGTTATTTGTGGACCTGCGTAAAGCTTTCGATACTGTCAACCACCAAAACCTTCTTCTTAAATTACATCATTATGGTGTCAGAGGACACTCCCTACAATACCTCAAATCCTACCTTACTGACAGGCTCCAATGTGTTTCTGTGAATAATACAATTTCTCCCACCCTACCCATCAACATTGGTGTTCCCCAGGGCAGCATACTTGGCCCTCTCCTCTTTCTCATCTACATTAATGACCTTCCAAATGCCTCCCAACACCTCAAACCAATCCTATTTGCTGACGACACAACCTTCATTTACTCCAGTCCTGATCCCCTTGCTCTAAATGCCACAGTAAATACTGAGCTAAATAAAGTCCATCTGTGGCTAACTGCCAACAAACTCACCCTAAACATTGACAAAACTTTCTATATTCTGTTTGGCAATAAATCCTCTAATCAAATAAATCTCAAAATAAACAATACCCAAATTTGTAACAAATTAGATGGCAAATTCCTTGGCATTCTCATTGACCACAAGCTGAATTTCCAGGGACACATTCTAAACATATCAAAAAAAAGTTTCAAAAACTGTGGGCATTCTTTCTAAGATCAGATATTATGTACCACGCCCTGCCCTGGTGACTCTCTATTACTCACTTATCTATCCATATCTCAACTATGGTATTTGTGCTTGGGGCTCTACTACCCAAAATCACTTACGTCCTCTAATTACTCAACACAAAGCTGCTATTAGGACAATATCCAATTCTGGCCCCAGACATCACTCGGTACCCCTACTCAAATCCCTGAATATGTTAGACATTAAGTCACTGCACATTCTCTCATGTGTATTATACATATATAAAACGCTAAACTGTAATGCCAATCCTGATCTCAAAAGCTTCATAGAAGGTTGTAACAGAACCCATGAGCACCACACCAGAAACAAATACAGTTTTGATATTCCTAGAGTACGACTTAATCAAACCAGAAATGCTCTACAAATCAAGGGGCCCAGAATGTGGAATGACCTTCCCAACCATGTTAAAGACAGTACCTCTCTCAACCAGTTTAAGTTAAAAACGAAGCTATACCTAATAAATTCCCTGTAACCTACCTTACCCCTCTATTGTCAACCCATGTATGTTTTTTGTTTTTTTTTGTTTTTCAAATCAACGCTGTTTTAATGTAATTTTCTGTAATAATTTGTAATTGTATTTGTGCTGTTTTTTCAACAATGTTCCCCCCTCTTTTACCTCTATTTTTATTTGTACTCAATGCATTTTTTTCTTTTTACCCATTAGTTTTAAGCTTTAGTCAGTAGTGTTTTTTCCTGCCCGAAACGCTTTGCGTAATAGTGGCTTTAGGCATTGTATGTACTAGCTCTATCTATAAAGCCAACAAACTTTGTAAAATCTCTTTATGTATGTACCTTTGCCTAAATAAAAATTATTATTATTATTATTATTATAGAATACGAACCCATGACATAGCGCTCGCGGAACGCCAGGCGAGTGTCTTACCACTACACCACGGAGACTGTGTTTTATGTGTGTACGGGGTGTGTGACGTCACGATAACATGAGAGGTTTAGTTTAGTTTAGTTCACTTATTATGCACCCCATACCCATCTTGTGGGAGGTAGTGGAAGGGGTTACAGAGGCACATAATGGGCTCAGGGACTGAACCCCACAATTCACTTAGCTAAGCAAGTTTCAATCTTGATAAGTTAGTTACAAAATTCAGTATAAGTCGTCACGTCATAAACGGGTTCGTGATTGACCACAAGTACGGTTTCTAAATTAAGCAACTGACATATGTGGAGAGCTAGTGTTACAATTTCCTGCCCGAAACGCTTTGTATAATAGTGGCTTTAGGCATTGTATGTACTAGCTCCATCTATAAATCGATCAAATTATGTAAAATTTCTTGAATGTATGTACCTTACCTGAATAAACATTTTATTATTTTATTTAATTGATATGTTTGTCCTGCACAACGCCCCCCCCCCCCCCTCCAGTGGGCAGCGGTGGATAGCTTATAGTCACTTGGGTACTACCTACAGTTAGCAAACTGGGGATATTTGGCAAAAATTTCTGGTAGCAGATCATTTTGAATTAAATATTTACACATCTCTGGAACATTTGTTATAGGAAGCAGGAGGAAGTGTTATAAGGGCTTCAGAGAGCGGGAGGAAGCAGGAGGAAGTGTTTTTAAGGCTTCAGAGAACAAGAGCGAGCGGGAAAAAGCAGGAGAAAGTGATTTTAGGGCTTCAGAAAGGGGGATGAAACAGGAGGAAGTATTTTTATGGATTCGAAGAGCGCGGAAGGGATTGTTGTTAGGGCTTCAGAGAGTGGGAGCGAGTTGCAGGAAGCAGGAGAAATAATTTGTAAGGTATGTGCTTCATGAGGAAACAGGACGTGGTGTTATTAGGGCTTCAGAGAGCAGGAGGGAATATTTTTAAGGCTTCAGAGAGCGGGAGGTAGCAGAAGGAAGTATTAATAGGGTTTCAGAGAGCGGGAACGAGTTAGAGAAAGGCGAAGGAAATATTAACTGGGTTTCAGAGATCGGGAGCGAGCATGAGGAAGTATTTTTATGGGTTCAGGGAGTGGTAAGAAGTGTTACTAGAGCTTCAGAGAGCGGGAGGAAGCAGGAGGAAGTGATTTTAGGGCTTCCGATGGCGGGAGCGAGCGGTAAGAAGCAGGAGGAAATATTTGTAAGGTTTTAGAGAGCGTAGCCTCCGTAACACAGTTGGTTAGCGTACAAATGTTTCTCGCTGTTGGGCTCTCCACATGTCAGTTGCTTAATTTAGAAACTGTACTTGTTGGCGGTCTCGAGCCCATTGTTGATGTGATGATGTGCATTGAATTTTGTAACTCTCTCAGCAAGATTAACGTGCTCAGCTAAATGAATTGTGGGGTTCAGTCCCTGAACCCATTATGTGCCTCTGTAACTCTTCCCACTACCGCCCACAGGACGGGTATGGGGTGCATATTAAATGAACTAAACTATAAACTAGGGTTATCCCATGGAATTGTCTAACTGGCGAAGTCGTTAAATACCAAGATATTACCTCAGTTCAAAATCTAAATAGAAACAGTCCTCATGAACCATGGAGGAGGGGGGGATCTTTGACAAGCCGATGGGTTCCACTATCCGTCGAGGACACTAGAGACAGGTAAATTCAGGCACAAATCTCCCACGTTCGTTATTGTGCCTTTATTTTTTAACATATAGCTAGCTCAACCTGTAATTTGTAATTACTTATATTGAAGGGGGTAGCAAGACACTGCTATGTACCTACATTTGTAATGAAAAAATATTATTAATACACTAAAACAATATCGTAGCAGAGCGTAGTTTCGATCTACGGACCTCTGGGTTATGGGCCCAGCACGCTTCCACTGCGCCACTCTGCTGCTCATATAAATTGGATGATACATTTTATACATCTTTTATAATATTATAATTGGTAATATTTTCTTCATAAATAAAAGTATCAGTGTTCCTGCGCAGTAACGCACCAGTACGCACTGATCTTGCGCATGTGATGCGCACATCATGGTTACTGGGCACAGCCAGCTGCGTATGACATACATCATAGCATGGGTATGTGATCACTGCTGCACACGATGAGTATGGGTTCACTACCACTCATGAACAGGACATGTATTGGAGGCACTAACGCTCACAGGATAGGTATACATAATAATAATAATAATAATAATCTTTATTTAGGTAAGGTACATACATAAAGAGATTTACAAAGTTTGTTGGCTTTATAGATAGAGCTAGTACACACAATGCCTAAAGCCACTATTACGCAAAGCGTTTCGGGCAGCATGGGGTCTACAGGATAAGTATGGGATCCACTCAGCCCTGGAGGCTGATCTGTCGTGTTTGTTGAGGTCTATAGCAACTCTTCTTGCATGTAAACATTCCAAGCATAAGAATTATATTTAGTGTCTGGACCTACATTCATCAGTCAGTTACGCAAGTACTTACGAACATGTTATCTCAGTCTTTGGCGACTTTACACATATTAAACAGTTGATGAGCTCCAAAGGACTGGGAGGCAGTTTATAATTATATATAATTTTCTAAATTGTTGTGTTATGCCGCCAAAACTCGGTATGTAGATGTTCAACCCGTCCTCCTAATAGAGCGGCGCCTTTTGACGAATACTCTTCCCAAGATCAACAATTGTCGAACTAGAAAATGGTAGCGGCTCGTGAAACTGCAGCCCATCCTCTTGTGTTGGTAGTACTTATAGTAACGATGAGGACCAAAGTTAATATATCGACGAACAACGCAATTAGAAAGTAGAAATCTTAACTATTGAATTTAGACAAACCGGAAAAGGTTTTGTATTTATATTGCAAAGACAACTTTAACTAACTGAACCTTCCTAGGCCAAATACGCGCAATCTGAGGCCTAATATCGTACATATGTGTGCTATATTAGACCTAGGAACATATATTTTTTTTAGCTTTATTTTTTCAGACTATGAAGTGATTAGTACTATATACTTCACTTCCGACTATAAAGAGTCTATAATTAAGACTATAATTACGACTTCAGACTATAAAGTGATCAGTAAGTACTATTATGTAATGACTTAGTACGTCAACGTTTGTACTATGGAGCATATACAACAACTACTGTGTAAACAGGAGGATGGGTCGCGACGTTGACATACTGTGCCGTTCTCTGTTGTGTTAGGATAAGGTCACTTACGCGCGAGAGTTTGTTGACGTTGGCAGACTTGAGGAGGACGGGCTGGATCACGGGGCAAAGTGTGACATCGCTGTCAAGTGTGTTATGTCGGTCTTGTCTGAGGTCAACCCCTAGAGTTGGCCTAAATAATCGCCCCCGGGTAGGCTCGAACCACCAACCTTTCGGTTAACAGCCGAACGCGCTAACCAATTGTGCCACGGAGGCTCGAGAAACGTTCTTAACAAACTTGTAATAAGGCGGAATTACTTAGATATCAAGTGTAATAATTATCTGAGTTTACTTGAGAGCTACTAATAGTGGCCTCGATGAGGACAGGAGGCCGGCGGCTTGTCGAAGATCCCCCCATTTTCCCTAATTTTCCTCCTTTCCCCCCACAAAAAAGAGTAACAACAACAAAAAGACTCTGGGGTTGGAGTCCCTGTGCCTTCTTCTACCAACTTCGAGGTTAACTCCGGAGCTGGAGCCCCCTGGGGGCAGTTCCTTGTTACCTTCAACCTCGTTCTGACAGTTCCTGCGACGGCGCTGGAACCTGTCTTATTGACGTTTGCCTTTCCAATGGAGACGTTCGGTGCTGTGGAGAGGGGGACCTGCTGCATGGGTGACAGCTTCTCCCCCGTATCAACCTACCCTGGCTTTGCGCCCTGGAGAGGCCACTCCAGACCGACAACCAGAGCGCAACTCCATAGTCTCCTGAGACAGATGGGCGCCTACTACTTGGATGGTCCACCAGTTTTTACATTCTTGTAAAGCCACTAGCACGAATAGCGTTTCGGGCAGGTCCTTTATCCTAATACGGCTAAGTCCTAAGATTAATATTAATCTTAATTAATAACTCCAGACAAGCCAGACGGGGCATGGTGGCTCCCATACCAGGAACGGTTGAGGGCCCCAGGACTAACACAGCAAGCCAGACGGGGCATGGCGGCTCCCATACCAGGAACGGTTGAGGGCCCCAGGACTAACACAGCAAGCCAGACGGGGCATGGTGGCTCCCATACCAGGAACGGTTGAGGGCCCCAGGACTAACACAGCAAGCCAGACGGAGCATGGTGGCTCCCATACCAGGAACGGTTGAGGGCCCCAGGACTAACACAGCAAGCCAGACGGGGCATGGTGGCTCCCATACCAGGAACGGTTGAGGGCCCCAGGACTAACACAGCAAGCCAGACGTGGCATGGTGGCTCCCATACCAGGAACGGTTGAGGGCCCCAGGACTAACACAGCAAGCCAGACGGGGCATGGTGGCTCCCATACCAGGAACGGTTGAGGGCCCCAGGACTACCACAACAAGCCAGACGGGGCATGGTGGCTCCCATACCAGGAACGGTTGAGGGCCCCAGGACTAACACAGCAAGCCAGACGGGGCATGGTGGCTCCCATACCAGGAACGGTTGAGGGCCCCAGGACTACCACAACAAGCCAGACGGGGCATGGTGGCTCCCATGCCAGGAACGGTTGAGGGCCCCAGGACTAACACAGCAAGCCAGACGGGGCATGGCGGCTCCCATACCAGGAACGGTAGAGGGCCCCAGGACTAACACAACAAGCCACAGTATACAGAACAGTGTACAGAATAAAGAACTCCGTAAAGTACACAGAACAGCATACAGTACACAGAACAGCATACAGTACATAGAACAGCGTACAGTATACAGAACCCCGAACAGTATACAGAACCCCGTACAATATAAAGAACAGCATACATATATAAAGATACATATAAAGAACAGCATACAATGGGTATAAATTGGAATAGTGACTGCCCAGACAGGTACAAAAGGAGTGTTGTCAATGCTTACGTCGACCGTGCTCTAAGCCACAGCTCAGGATGGAAAGAAGTCGATGAAAAACTCTGTAGAGTAAGGCAAGTCCTAGTCAACAACGGCTTCTCTAACGGTTTTGTTGAAGACATCATAAAAAGAAAAGTAAAATGCCACGCAACTTCTGAAGAGTCAACCAACACAACACTTGTACCCCCAATTAGACTATTTTACAGGAATTTTTTTTAGACGGCTCATAAAACGGAGGAAAGGGTCCTGAAAGATATTGTTGATAGGAACGTCATCCCTACAGACAAAAATCAGAAAATACAATTGAAAATTTATTATACAACCAAAAAAAACGGCCAATCTACTCATGAAAAACTCGCCAGACACAAACAAAGCAGAACGCTTTGAATGAGACCAACGTTGTCTATGCCTTTAAATGCCCACTTGGGGACTGTAAGCCCCAAAGAACTCAGTATATAGGCAAGACAACAACGTCTCTTTCTGGGGGACTAACAAGGCATAAGCAACAGGGAGCCATCAAGGAACATATAATCTCTTCTTCCAACCAGACCATCACCAAAGAAATCTTAACAAACAACACAGAAATCATTGATAGGTACGGCGATAACAGGCGGCTTGACATCAGCGAGGCACTACACATCAATAAGTCAACTCCAGCAATCAACAGCCAATTAATGCACAACTATATTCTACCTACTTCAAGACCCCGAACCAATATGGAAGCAGCAAAAGGAAATATGGGCCAATAGACCTACTGCAGTTACTTCCATTCATATGTTCACTTATCCACATTCATCCAATGGGTCATCCCTTGCTAATGATATTCCATCTTCCAGTACTGATGTTCAGGACTATCTTACAGGTAACTATCCACATTCTCTCTACCTAATGCCCGGTAATTCCACTGATGTAAATGAGGTAATCCTTTCTCTTAAGACCAAGTCTAGTGCCCTTGCTGAGATACCAACTCTAATCTACAAAAAAGCCTCCAGATCTTTAGCCCCTTCCATTGCATTGCTCTTCAACAAGTCACTTGAACTCCAAACTTTTCCAGATATTCTAAAAAAAAGCGAGAGTAACCCCTGTCTATAAATGTGGTGATCTCACTGATGTTAACAACTTCAGACCTATATCAATTCTGCCAAACTTGTCAAAAATATTTGAAAAACTAATTTACAAGCAGCTTTACTCTTATCTAGCCAAACACAATATACTTAGCTCTTGTTAATATGGCTTCAGACCGCCCAAAAAAAGCATTGACGATGCACTTATTAGTATGATTAACTTGATACATGCAGCTCTTGATAAAAATGAGTTCCCTGTAGGGTTATTTGTGGACCTGCGTAAGGCTTTTGACACTGTCAACCACCAAAACCTTCTTCTTAAATTACATCATTATGGAGTCAGAGGTCACTCCCTCCAATACCTACAGTCTTACCTTACTGACAGGTTCCAGTATGTGTCAGAGAATAATTCAATTTCTCCCACCCTACCCATCAACATTGGTGTTCCTCAGGGCAGCATACTTGGCCCTCTCCTCTTTCTGATATACATTAATGACCTTCCAAATGCCTCTCAACACCTCAAACCAATTCTGTTTGCTGACGACACAACCTTCATCTTCTCCAATCCTGACCCCTCTTGCTCTAAATGTCACTGTGAATACTGAACTAAATAAAGTCCATCTCTGGCTAACTGCTAACAAACTCACCCTCAACATTGACAAAACTTTCTATATTTTGTTTGGCAATAAATCCTCAAATCAAATTAATCTCAGGATAAACAATATCCAAATTTGTAACAAAGTAGATGGCAAATTCCTTGGTGTTCTCATAGACAACAAGCTGAATTTCTAGGGACACATTCTAAGAATATCCAAAAAAGTTTCAAAAACTGTTGGCATTCTTTCTAAGATCAGATATTATGTGCCTCGCCCTGCCCTGGTGACGCTCTATTACTCTCTCATCTATCCTTATTTCAGCTATGGTATTTATGCTTGGGGTTCTACTACACAAAATCATTTACGCCCTCTAATTACTCAACACAAAGCTGCTATTAGGACAATATCCAACTCTGGCCCCAGACAGCACTCGGTACCCTTACTCAAATCTTTAAATATGTTAGACATTAAGTCTCTGCACATCCTCTCATGTGTACTCAATATATTTAAAACTCTGAACTGCAATGTCAATCCTGAACTTAGAAGCTTCCTAGAAGGTTGTAACAGAACTCATGGGCATCGCACCAGAAACAAATACCTATTTGATATTTCAAGAGTATGACTTAACCAAACTAGAAATGCTCTACAATTCAAGGGACCCGGAATGTGGAATGACCTCCCCAATCATGTCAAAGACTGTACCTCCCTCAACCAGTTTAAGAGTAAAACCAAGTACTACCTAATTAACTCCATATAACCTACCTTACCCCTTAAATGTCAACCCATATCTTGCAATTTTTTGTTAAACAATGCTGTTTGTTCACGAACTTGTACAATTTCTGATTTCTGCCATGTCCCCCCCCCCCTTTTTATTTTTTATTCCTTTTTTCAACATAATTTATACCAAATCAAAATTACTATTAAGTTTTATTCTAAGTTTTTTCCCCCACACCTTGCCCGAAACGCTATGCGTACTAGTGGCTTTAGGTATTGTATGTACTAGCTCTATTTATAAATCCAACATTATGGTTGTAAATCAACTATGTATGTACTTTCCTGAATAAAATTGACTTTACTTATTTTACCAGTAACAGAAGACAAAAAAACCTGCCAACGGGCAAGGATTGAGGAATGAATAACTGGGTAGAAGTTGGAATAGAGGATACCTTTACGGGAGATGGCACAAGTGTGGAGAGCCTCCTTAGTGGCAGCGTCTGCATGCTCATTTAAGGACACACCAATATGGCTGGGAACCCAGCAAAACTCCACAGTCTTCAATCTACTAGAGATAAGAAACAGCCAATGTTGAGTTTCGACTACTACAGGATGGACTGGATTAAAGCACTCCAGAGCCATGAGGGCACTGTGAGTGTCAACTACAACAACAAAGGAGAGTTGACAGCGAGAAAGCAGTGACGAAGGACATACAAAATAGCATAAAGTTCCACCATGAAGATGCTAGTCTCCGGAGGCAGGCGACACATATAGGTGTTGTCAGGAAAAACAACAGAGTAGCCTACACCGTCGGCAGACTTAGACCCTTCTGTACTTAGATTTAGACCCAGACTTTACTCCTCTTACCTCCCCCCCCCCTGTAGGAGGGGTAAAGCTTTAGTCACGTGAGTCAAAGTTTTACTTTACAAAACTGAGGAAAGGGGACCTTTCAAAGGGCCAAGGACGGAACGACATGAAGAGAAATATGGGAAACACGAACCGAAAGAGAATCTTGTATGCGAGACAATCGTACAGAAAGAGGTAAGTGGTGAAAGGGAACAGAAGACCACAAGAGGAGTAAAGGTCAAAGTACGACATTAACGAAAGTAAGGGACCGTGCAAGGTAGCGAAGACAGTAGCGATCATGTTGATCCTGTAGAGACAGGACGCCAGTTTCGGCGTTAGCGATCACAGGCTTAGGGTAGGAGTCGAAAGAAAGGCACCAGATCTGAGGAGCAACCCAGCATGGTGCAGAGCATCCAAACGGCGACGAGTAAACAGAGCAACCATAATCCAGTTTAGACAGTAAGAGAGATGAATATAGAAAGAGGAGCATGCGCCTATCCGCTCCCCAAGAAGTATGAGACAAGACCTTATATCAGTTAGGGGCCTTAGATCATTCAACTCGGAGGTAAGAGATATAGGGTGACCAAGACAAAGAAGTGTCAAAGATTAGCAGAATCTTTGTACACAAGGGGATGACAATAAAGCGACAAAGGGGGGATGAAGAACGACCTGCTTCTAAATAAAAGTCATAGCACAAGTTTTAGTTGTAAAGAACTTGAAGCCATGATTGGTGACCCAAGACGACACGGCATCAATCATAAATTAAAACCGTCGTTGATGGAAAGGCGAGTCATTACCTCGACAGCCAGGTGATGTCGAGGTAAATAGGTACTCCCAGGTACCTATTTACTGCTAGGTGAACAGACGCATCAGGGTAAAAGAAACTCTGCCCATTTGTGTCCACCTCCACTTGAGATCGAACCCGAAATCTCAGGACTACGAATGCTGAGCGCTGTCCTCTCAGCTGTCAGGCCCCAAAAGTTCAAAGTTTAAATAAACATGTCCAACGTTCCAGTACTTTGTCCAGTTCAAAGTGAACGTATCAACCTGGAGGACAGAATGGCCTTGGGCTGTATGGATATGTTTAATGTCCTCGTGGCAGTCTTTCAGGTCCCTAACACCAGCCGCAACATAGTGCGGGCGGATAACAGTGCCAATACTGACATTTAACCGGGCATTTTTGGAGATCCTAACAGGAGATCTTTTTTTGGATTTTTGGAGATCCCAATGCTGGACAATATGGCTAAGTGGGCAGCTGCTTCCTAAGAAGGAGCAGCAATGACACATGAACCAGTACGGGTGAGGTTAAAAGAAACAGAGGTATCCACTGAATCAACGAGGTGTTTATGGAGGAAGAAATCATCAGGCCGTGTAGAATCCAGATGGTTGAGATCAAAGTATTTAGTCCACATAGCAGGACCAAACAAGGTGTGGAACACATTAGCACTGGCAGGAATCATGCTTGTGTAGCTGTGGGGATGTTGGGGGTTGGAACAAAGCACCCCCCCCCCCCAGTAAGTGTTGGGGGGGGGGGGTAAAAGGTGATGAGGTGCCCAACCCTGGGGTCGTGGAGCTCAACCCTACCACAGAGGTGGGAGGGGACCGGAGGGGGTTAGTCGATAGGGTCAAAGGAGTAGCTTGGTCTGGGCCCAAGGTAGCGGGGGCTAAAGAGCCCAATCTTCCAACACAGTCCGCCTCGGGGGCTTGGTCGCCCACCCCACGAGCCTTATAGGTAATAATTTAATTTACGAATTAAAATTCGTAATTATTCGTAATAATTCGTAAATTCGTAAACCCCATACCCACCATGGAGCCACAATTAGAAGATAGAACACCAGGCAAGATGGCCCCCCCCCCATCCCAGGGGTGCATCATGAGTGTACTCCCCGCAATCATCACCTTAAGAACCGTCAGTCCATCGAAATCGGGTTCAGCAACGAAGGCGAGGATTGACAATAAAAGCGTCTCCTCCCTCGCAACGTCGGGTGCCACAGTTCTACAGGTGAAAGTGTGCCTCCCCTAACATCCAGGCGTCAAAACAGAAGATGTTCAAAAGAATAATGAAGCCATGCAAAAGGTCGGCGGGAAATGACAATTAGAAAGAAGAAGAGGGGGAAGGCAAAATGAAACATAAGGAAGAGGAAATAGCATCCAGCATGATTAGTGAAGACGGCAGAGGACTGTCCCATGGAGCATCACATTCTGACAGCAGCCCACCAAGCCTCCTCACGTCAACAACGGGCTGGAATGTGAAGGGGTGACGGTAGGAGACCAACTCCACCGTCACCCGGCGTTAAACCCTAAACTACTGCAGCAGTCAACTACTGCCAAGTGGAAGGCAGTACAGGGGCTATGCTGACCCAAACCAACACTGCTGCAACCCTACCAACAGCCATGTTAACTCTGCCTCAGGGGAAAAGGTAACTACTAGTCAGGGGCTGTTTTATGAGGGTTCCAAGAAAACCTTTGTCACACAGAGGGCGGCAGAACAAATGGAATTCAAACCAGTGATGCAGGTCACCCTGAATATACTTGGGTTTTTATCCAACAGTGGACCTAAACCCTACAACGGAGTTAAACCCTACATTCCCTTGGGTGGTTACCTCAGACCTGTATTCTCTATAGTCGTGGACACAATCCCATCTGACCTACATGTACCAGGTCTAGGGATCACAATTAAACATTTAAAACAGCAGCGAATCAAATTAGCTGACCCATAAAACAAATCTTACCGTATCAAAGATATAGGAGTGTTAATTGGGCCAGATTATTATAAATTCATCTCTGGCAATCACCAATTGCACGGGATGACCATACTGAACTCTGCAGGTGGAAAGTCCCATTGTGTGAAGAGAACTAGAATGGTGGAGATGTGATTATAAACTAGTGGAGATATTGACTCTTATACGTTTCACCTTTTTTAAGCCGAGTCTTTCCCTCTCACCCCGTCCACTCCCACAGCAGTACACAGGTGCACACAGTTACAAAAGCAGTGTGTAAACAAGAGGCTGGGTTGATATATTTGGAGGAGAGTGTGAAGCCCAGACTGTTACTGGGTCTCAGCCAGCAAGGGAGGCGCCACGCTGCCAGATGCATCAGTGTAAACATTGCCCCAACATCCCAGTGGAGAGTTTAAGGCACTCAACAACGGGTCGTTAGCAGTGTCTCCTATGACCAACTGCTCATACCTTTCCATGCATGTAATATTCTTTTGTCTTGGTGTCGAGAATGGTGATCCTAATTACCTCAGGGAATGTTATTGATGAACAATCGTCAAGGGACTTACCAATATTAGACATATATGTGCAAGTTAGTGTACCCATTTATTGTTGTACATTATGTGAGGTGTTTGACCATATGTTGATTTATTGGTAACTATTTTTGCCCAGGAAGTGAAGGTTACATGGTGAAGATATTGAGCACATGAGCACATTAGTTGTATGTACAGTTTTGACCAAAGGTTCACCTCAGTTACAGAGGAGACAGTCACGTGTGATATAAGACAATTAACAACATGATTGTGACATGGTGTAACAGGAGTGTTGAGGAGAGTTCAAGAAGAGTACACTGAGAGGTTGTGGGTCCAGCCTCAGTTAATAACAATATTTGCCATCGTCATTTATTTGTATTAAATGTTCTATTTTTTTACTTAGGAGTTTATTTCCTACCTCTGCAGGTGTGGAAGTGAACCGAGAGTAATTAAAGCCCATCACTATTTCTCGAATACATATAGATACAAATCAGGATGGGAATAATCAAATTAGTGAGAAAATCCTTAGGAGCCGTGATGAGGATTCGAACCTATGTGGTGGGTATTCCCACGCACACACCCCAGAAAATCAGGCCACGACACAAAATCAGGCATGGGGGAATTGTGTGAAAATCCTGGTCAGGCTTCAGTGGAGATCAATGGAAAACATAGACTTGCCAAATATCAATAAGTATCTAGGGGAGTGAAAGGCTAACAAAAAATATACCAGTTTACTGGGCATTAACATAACATATAAAATAGAATACAATCTATAAACTCACACTCAATGATTTATCCAGCTTCTCAAAGCTGTGCATGATAATCAACAGGTCTCAAAACTACATACAATCAGCACTAGCTGACGCCAGGCTCTGTCCTGACGTATACATTACTGCAACATGACAAATATCCTAGCTGTCAAATGACACAAATAAGGTCACAAAACCCGGACCGTAGCGGCAACACATGCGCTCGACTGAGAAAATCAAAGAGTGACCGCCCAGAGCCATGCTGGCCGGGAGCGACACTGTATCCACCTCTATGAGTCAGCTGACTCCTCTCTTTCAAATATCTCAAGCTCATATACAGACATATCTCGATCAAGAACTTGTAATTCATATATCAACAAAATAAAGACTATAATACACAACCTTACATAATAATACATATCAATTATTCAGTACATTAAAGATTATATCATGATATAAAAATATGTGAACAAAGAATTCATATTAGCAAGACATGGTAACACTAGCGGGAGAGGAGAGGAGGGGTTAAGGGAGGATTTCAAGACGTCTGCCCGCCAGTCATTATACATAAGTATACATGAATACAATATAAAGTATATATATATATATACAACATGTGTATCAAAACCATGTCTATGTGGTATACATCTCACAGTGCCAAAATCTAATTTAATGTTAGAGGACAATGTAATGAACAATAATGAAAGGGAAATTACACAGTATACATGACAGTAATACATCCGAGACCTAAATTTATACATTCTCCATCATAGTTCACATAATATTTCCTATACAGCATTATGTAGGACTACATAAATTAATATTCGTGATACTAGGCTAATCAGCCAAGACATCACTATACAGTTTGAGCACATCATACACCAGCTACAGTATGATCATACTGGTGTATGTGTGGTCATAACACCACCTCACACCCATATGGAAATATCACAACACACCATGGACCAGTATGGTAATATTACAACACACCATGGACCAGTATGGTAATATCACAACACACCATGGTCCAGTATGGTAATATCACAACACACCATAGACCAGTATGGTAATATCACAACACACCATGGACCAGTATGGTAATATCACAACACACCATGGACCAGTATGGTAATATCACAACACACCATGGATCAGTATGGTAATATCACAACACACCATGGGCCAGTATGGTAATATCACAACACACCATGGTCCTGTATGGTAATATCACAACACACCATGGACCAGTATGGTAATATCACAACACACCATGGTCCAGTATGGTAATATCACAACACACCATGGACCAGTATGGTAATATCACAACACACCATGGTCCAGTATGGTAATATCACAACACACCATGGACCAGTGTGGTAATATCACAACACACCATGGACCAGTATGGTAATATCACAACACACCATGGACCAGTGTGGTAATATCACAACACACCATGGACCAGTATGGTTATATCACAACACACCATGGACCAGTATGGTAATATCACAACACACCATGGACCAGTATGGTAATATCACAACACACCATGGTCCAGTATGGTAATATCACAACACACCATGGACCAGTATGGTAATATCACAACACACCATGGTCCAGTATTGTAATATCACAACACACCATGGTCCAGTATGGTAATATCACAACACATCATGGACCAGTATGGTAATATCACAACACACCATGGACCAGTATGGTAATATCACAACACACCATGGTCCAGTATGGTAATATCACAACACACCATAGACCAGTATGGTAATATCACAACACACCATGGACCAGTATGGTAATATCACAACACACCATGGACCAGTATGGTAATATCACAACACACCATGGACCAGTATGGTAATATCACAACACACCATGGTCCAGTATTGTAATATCACAACACACCATGGTCCAGTATGGTAATATCACAACACATCATGGACCAGTGTGGTAATATCACAACACACCATGGACCAGTGTGGTAATATCACAACACACCATGGACCAGTATGGTAATACCACAACACACCATGGACCAGTATGGTAATATCACAACACACCATGGTCCAGTATGGTAATATCACAACACACCATGGTCCAGTATGGTAATATCACAACACACCATGGTCCAGTATGGTAATATCACAACACACCATGGTCCAGTATGGTAATATCACAACACACCATGGTCCAGTATGGTAATATCACAACACACCATGGTCCAGTATGGTAATATCACAACACACCATGGTCCAGTATGGTAATATCACAACACACCATGGTCCAGTATGGTAATATCACAACACACCATGGTCCAGTATGGTAATATCACAACACACCATGGTCCAGTATGGTAATATCACAACACACCATGGTCCAGTATGGTAATATCACAACACACCATGGTACAGTATGGTAATATCACAACACACCATGGTCCAGTATGGTAATATCACAACACACCATGGTCCAGTATGGTAATATCACAACACACCATGGACCAGTATGGTAATATCACAACACACCATGGACCAGTATGGTAATATCACAACACACCATGGTCCAGTATGGTAATATCACAACACACCATGGACCAGTATGGTAATATCACAACACACCATGGACCAGTATGGTAATATCACAACACACCATGGTCCAGTATGGTAATATCACAACACACCATGGACCAGTATGGTAATATCACAACACACCATGGTCCAGTATGGTAATATCACAACACACCATGGTCCAGTATGGTAATATCACAACACACCATGGTCCAGTATGGTAATATCACAACACACCATGGTCCAGTATGGTAATATCACAACACACCATGGACCAGTATGGTAATATCACAACACACCATGGACCAGTATGGTAATATCACAACACACCATGGTACAGTATGGTAATATCACAGCACAACACTACAGTAGTGATGGTGATGGTACAGTGAACTAGAGTGGCAGCACTACACCACAGTCCACCACAGTCACCTCCCTAATGTTACTGTGGTTGACTGCTGCCCTCACCACATCCAAGCCGCTCACCACATCATGGACCAGTATGGTAATATGACAACACACCTGAGTGATTGTGAGGTGATGGTGATATAGCTATGATAGTATAGTGGTGATACAGCAGTGATACTGAGGTGATAGTGATATGAAAGTGATGGTGATATAGCAGTGATGGTGCAGCAGTGGTGCTGTAGCAGTGATAGTGATATATTAGTAAATGTAAGGAGGAAATCTATCACTGTGAGGTGATAATGCAGAGAAACTGAAATGATGTTGGTGTAGCAGTGATAGTGTTATGTGAGAGTGAGCTGTTGGTGATATAACAGTGACAACAGCTGTCATATAGTGACACCAACAATTTGTTACTCAACATGGTCAGTATATGACCCCAAGTGTGGGGCCTGAGGTGATGGTGATATATAGAGGTGATAGTGAAGCTATAGTGATACAGCAATGATAGGTTACAGTGCTGGAAAGATATAGCATTGATGGTGATACAGCCGTCATTGTCAGGTATATGATACCAAAGTATATATGCCAAAGTGTTAAATACCAAAGATAGTGAAGTTATGATGATATAGTGATAAAGGCGTGTCCTTAAATTACATTGGTATCAAAACACGCAGCCCATGGTGATGCAGGAGTGATGGTGATGATGGTGGTACAGTGAACTAGAGTGGCAGCACTACACCACAGTAGAGATGGTGATGGTACAGTGAACTAGAGTGGCAGCACAACACCACAGTAGTGATAGTGATGGTACAGTGAACTAGAGTGGCAGTACAACACCACAGTAGTGATAGTGGTGGTACAGTGAACTAGAGTGGCAGCACAACACCACAGTAGTGATGGTGGTGCAGGTTATCTTGAGGTTATCTTGAGATGATTTCGGGGCTTTTTAGTGTCCCCGCGGCCCGGTCCTCGACCAGGCCTCCACCCCCAGGAAGCAGCCCGTGACAGCTGACTAAAACCCAGGTACCTATTTTACTGCTAGGTAACAGGGGCATAGGGTGAAAGAAACTCTGCCCATTGTTTCTCGCCGGCGCCTGGGATCGAACCCAGGACCACAGGATCACAAATCCAGCGTGCTGTCCGCTCGGCCGACCGGCTCCCCGGGTACAGTGAACTAGAGTGGCAACACAACACCACAGTAGTGATGGTACAGTGAACTATAGTGGCAGCACAACACCACAGTAGTGATGGTGATAGTGATTGTACAGTGAACTAGAGTGGCAGTACAACACCACAGTAGTGATGGAGGTGGTACAGTGAACTAGAGTGGCAGCACAACACCACTGTAGTGATGGTGGTGGTACAGTGAACTAGAGTGGCAGCACAACACCACAGTAGTGATGGTACAGTGAACTAGAGTGGCAGCACAACACCACAGTAGTGATGGTGGTGGTACAGTGAACTAAAGTGGCAGCACAACACCACAGTAGTGAGAGTGGTGGTACAGTGAACTAGAGTGGCAGCACAACACCACAGTAGTGATGGTGGTGGTACAGTGAACTAGAGTGGCAGCACAACACCACAGTAGTGATGGTGGAGGTACAGTGAACTAGAGTGGCAGCACAACACGACAGTAGTGATGGTGGAGGTACAGTGAACTAGAGTGGCAGCACAACACCACAGTAGTGATGGTGGTGGTACAGTGAACTAGAGTGGCAGCACGGCACCACTGTAGTGATAGTGGTGGTACAGTGAACTAGAGTGGCAGCACAACACCACAGTAGTGATAGTGGTGGTACAGTGAACTAGACTGGCAGCACAACACCACAGTAGTGATGGTGATGGTACAGTGAACTAGAGTGACAACACAACACCACAGTAGTGATGGTACAGTGAACTAGAGTGGCAGCACAACACCACAGTAGTGATGGTGATGGTACAGTGAACGTGAGTGGCAGCACAACACCACAGTAGTGATAGTGGTGGTACAGTGAACTACAGTGGCAGCACAACATCACAGTAGTGATGGTACAGTGAACTAGAGTTGCAGCACACCACCACAGTAGTGATGGTACAGTGAACTAGAGTAGCAGCACAACTCCACAGTAGTGATGGTGATGGTACAGTGAACTAGAGTGGCAGCACAACACCACAGTAGTGATGGTGATGGTACAGTGAACTAGAGTGGCAGCACAACACCACAGTAGTGATGGTACAGTGAACTAGAGTGGCAGCACAACACCACAGTAGTGATGGTACAGTGAACTAGAGTGGCAGCACAACACCACAGTAGTGATGGTGGTGGTACAGTGAACTAGAGTGGCAGCACAACACCACAGTAGTGATGGTACAGTGAACTAGAGTGGCAGCACAACACCATAGTAGTTATGGTACAGTGAACTAGAGTGGCAGCACAACACCATAGTAGTGATGGTACAGTGAACTAGAGTAGCAGCACAACACCACAGTAGTGATGGTGATGGTACAGTGAACTAGAGTGGTAGCACAACACCACAGTAGTGATGGTACAGTGAACTAGAGTGGCAGCACAACACCACAGTAGTGATGGTGATGGTACAGTGAACTAGAGTGGCAGCACAACACCACAGTAGTGATGGTGATGGTACAGTGAACTAGAGTGGCAGCACAACACCACAGTTGTTATGGTACAGTGAACTAGAGTGTCAGCACAACACTACAGTAGTGATGGTGATGGTACAGTGAACTAGAGTGGCAGCACAACACTACAGTAGTGATGGTGGTGGTACAGTGAACTAGAGTGGCAGCACAACACTACAGTAGTGATGGTGATGGTACAGTGAACTAGAGTGGCAGCACAACACCACAGTAGTGATAGTGGTGGTACAGTGAACTAGATTGGCAGCACAACACCACAGTAGTGATAGTGGTGGTACAGTGAACTAGAGTGGCAGCATTACACCACAGTCCACCACAGTCACCTCCCTAATGTTACTGTGGTTTACTGCTGCCCTCACCACATCCAAGCCGCTCACCACATCACCGAAGACACCTGACCACCGGCTACCACCCTGGCGGTCCCTGGTGGCGATGCCGAACTGGGCACACCTGGGACCCCCCGGCCCACTCATGGCGCACACAACTCCTGCCTGGCCTGACCCCTGGTACTGCCCCTGGAGGTCAGGCAGCAGTGGGGCTCCTCCCTCACCATCATTACTCTCGTAGTCTCCACCCTTCACCCACTCCCCTGGCTCACCCTTGTTCCCCACCCGCAACAGTTTAGTGTTGCGGTAGGTGTGGCCCCGCTGGCCCGTACACAACAACACAAACTGTCTGGCCAGCGGAGTGTCAGGGGTCAGCCGGATGGTGACCCGCCCTCTTGTTGACCCCGCCCACCCGAGGTCAAGGAACGCCAGGGTGCAGGAGGGCTCCAGCACGCCCACAACCTCACTCTCCTGCAGGAAATGAAATAAATTATGCTGATAACTGTATAACAAAATGCTATCATATTAGTTATCATAACTCAGTAATGTCAGTAAGACTAGTGGGTGTAATAAAGTAACCTGGAGGGTGTGGGCGTGGGCGGGCGTGGGCTGACGCAGGAGTGGGTGGAGGTACAGCTGTCCGTCTTGTAGAGTTATCCTGGCGGAGCGGCGGCCATCTTGGTCTTCCTGGACGGCCAACACCCGGCCAGCCTCCACCAGCCTCTTGACGGCCACCACCCGGCCAGCCTCCACCAGCCTCTTGACGGGCTCCCTCATCCTGCGGACAGTGTCAGCCCCATTATCACCTGTGGTCAGTGTCAGCCCCATTATGACCTGTGGTCAGTGTCAGCCCCATTATCACCTGTGGTCAGTGTCAACCCCATTATCACCTGTGGTCAGTGACAGCCCCATTATCACCTGTGGTCAGTGTCAGCCCCATTATCACCTGTGGACAGTGTCAGCCCCATTATCACCTGTGGTCAGTGTCAGCCCCATTATCACCTGTGTTCAGTGACAGCCCCATTATCACCTGTGGTCAGTGTCAGCCCCATTATCACCTGTGGACAGTGTCAGCCCCATTATCACCTGTGGTCAGTGTCAGCCCCATTATCACCTGTGGTCAGTGTCAGCCCCATTATCACCTGTGGTCAGTGACAGCCCCATTATCACCTGTGGTCAGTGTCAGCCTCATTATCACCTGTGGACAGTGTCAGCCCCATTATCACCTGTGGTCAGTGTCAGCCCCATTATCACCTGTGGACAGTGTCAGCCCCATTATGACCTGTGGTCAGTGTCAGCCCCATTATGACCTGTGGTCAGTGTCAGCCCCATTATCAGCTGTGGTCAGTGTCAGCCCCATTATCAGCTGTGGTCAGTGTCAGCCCCATTATCACCTGTGGTCAGTGACAGCCCCATTATCACCTGTGGTAAGTGTCAGCCCCATTATCACCGGTGGTCAGTGTCAGCCCCATTATCACCGGTGGTCAGTGTCAGCCCCATTATCACCCATGGTCAGTGTCAGCCCAATTATCAAATGTGGACAGTGTCAGTTCCATTATCAGCTTTAGTCAGTGAGAGACCTATTATCAGTCAACCACACCTACCACATTCAACACAATCAGCACATTACACATAAACTGAAGCCGGTCAAGGAAAACACCTACTGGCAAAGGGTTGGTGCTGGACCTGTAGCTTCAGCCCCTCTCTACTGGCAGGGGGTTGGTGCTGGACCTGTAGCTCCAGCCCCCCTCTACTGGCAGGGGGTTGGTGCTGGACCTGTAGCTTCAGCCCCCATCTACTGGCAGGGGGTTGGTGCTGGACCTGTAGCTTCAGCCCCTCTCTACTGGCAGGGGGTTGGTGCTGGACCTGTAGCTCCAGCCCCCATCTACTGGCAGGGGGTTGGTGCTGGACCTGTAGCCTCAGCCCCCATCTACTGGCAGGGGGTTGGTGCTGAACCTGTAGCTCCAGCCCCCCTCTACTGGCAGGGGGTTGGTGCTGGACCTGTAGCTCCAGCCCCCATCTACTTGCAGGGGGTTGGTGCTGGACCTGTAGCTCCAGCCCCCCTCTACTGGCAGGGGGTTGGAGCTGGACCTGCAGCTCCAGGCCCCCCCCTCTACTGGCAGGGGGTTCGTGCAGGACCTGTAGCTCCAGCCCCCCTCTACTGGCAGGGAGTTGGTGCAGAACCTGTAGCTCCAGCCCCCTCTCTACTGGCAGGGGGTTGGTGTTGGACCTGTAGCTACAGCCCCCTCTACTGGCAGGAAAGTTGGTGTTAAACCTGTAGCTCCAGCCCCCTTCTACTAGCAAGGGGTTGGTGCTGGACCTGTAGCTCCAGCCCCCCTCTATTGGCAGGGAGGTTGGTGCTGGACATGTAGCTCCAACCCCCTTCTACTGGCAGGGGGGTTGGTGCTGGACCTGTAGGTCAAGTCCCCCTCTACTGGCAGGGGGTTGGTGCTGGACCAGTAGCTCAAGGCCCCCTCTACTGGCAGGGGGGTTGGTCCTGGACCTGTAGCTCCAGTCACCCCCCCCCCCCACTCTACTGGCTGGGGGTTGGTGCTGGACATGTAGCTCCAGCCCCCCCTCTACTGGCAGGGGGGGTTTGTGCTGGACCTGTAGCTCCAGTCCCCCTCTGCTGGCTGGGGGTTGGTGCTGGACCTGAAGCTCCAGCCTGACCCACTCTACTGGCTGGGGGTTGGTGCTAGATTTGTAGCTCCAGCCCCCCCTGTACTGGCAGGGGGGTTGGCGCTGGACCTGTAGGTCCAGCCCCCCTCTACTGGCAGGGGGTTGGTTCTGGACCAGTAGCTCCAGCCCCCCTCTACTGGCAGGGGGTTGATGCTGGACCTGTAGCTTAACCCCCCAACTACTGACAGGGGGTTGATGCTGAACCTGTAGCTGCAGCCCCCCTATACTAACTGCGGGGGGGTTGGTGCTGGACCTGTAGCTACAGTCCCCCTCTAATGGCAAGGGGTTGGTGCTGGACCCGTACCTCCAGCCCCCCTCTACTGGCAGGGGGTTGATGCTTGACCTGTAGCTGCAGCCCCCCTATACTAACTGGGGGGGGTTGGTGCTGGACCTGTAGCTACAGTCCCCCTCTAATGGCAAGGGGTTGGTGCTGGACCAGTACCTCCAGCCTCCCTCTACTGGCAGGGGGTTGGTGCTGGAACTGTAGCTCCAGCCCCTCATCTACTGGCAGGCGGTTGGTGCTGAACCTGCAGCTCGAGCCTGCTCTACTGCCAGGGGGTTGGTGCTGAACATGTAGCTCCAGCCCCCTCTACTGGCAGGGGGTTGGTGCTGGACTTGTAGCTCCAGCCCCCCTCTACTGGCAGGGGGTTGGTGCTGGACCTGTAGTTCCAGCCCCCTGCTACTGGCAGGGGGTTGGTGCTGGACCTGTAGCTCCAGTCCACCTCTACTGGCAGAGGGTTGGGGCTACACTTGTAGCTCCAGCCCGCATCTACTGGTGGGGGGTTGGTGCTGGACCTGTAGCTCCTGTCACCTCCCCCCCCCCTCTACTGATTGGAGGTTAGTGCTGAACCAGTAGCTCCAGCCCCCCTCTACTGGCAGGGGGTTGGTGCTGGACCTGAAGCTCCAGTCCCCCTTTACTGGCAGAGGGTTGGTCCTGGACCTGTAGCTCCAGCCCCCCTCTACTGGCAGGGGGTTGGTGCTGGACCTGTAGCTCCAGCCTTCCTCTACTGGCAGTGGGGTTGGTGCAGGACATGTAGCTCCAGACCCCCTCTACTGGCAGGGGGGGTTGGTGCTGGACCTGAAGCTCCAGCCTCCCTCTACTGGCAGGGGGTTGGTGCTGGACCTGTAGCTCCTGCCCCCTCTACTGGCAAGGGGTTGGTGCTGGACCTGTAGCTCCAGCCCCCCTCTACTGGCAAGGGGTTGGTGCTGGACCTGTAGCTCCAGACCCCCTATACTGGCAGGGGCGGTTGGTGCTGGACCTGAAGCTCCAGCCTCCCTCTACTGGCAGGGGGTTGGTGCTGGACCTGTAGCTCCTGCCCCCTCTACTGGCAAGGGGTTGGTGCTGGACCTGTAGCTCCAGCCCCCCTCTACTGGCAAGGGGTTTGTGCTGGACCTGTAGCTCCAGACCCCCTATACTGGCAGGGGGGGTTGGTGCTGGACCCGAAGCTCCAGCCTCCCTCTACTGGCAGGGGGCTGGTGCTGGACCTGTAGCTCCTGCCCCCTCTACTGGCAAGGGGTTGTTGCTGGACGTGTAGCTCAAGTAAGTAAGTAATTATCAAAAGAAGGCACCAAACCGGGAAGGCTATGTAGCACCATCAAAGACGCAAAATAATCAGAGGGCGCTAAATATCACCAAGGATGCCAATACGAGAACAAAAACGCATAAGGCGAACGATATCAAAAGTATCCGAGTCACCAAGAATTCTATTGAGGGACAGGTGACCGCGAGAGGCGATCGGAAAGCAAGACATACGCTCGTCCTGGAAGTCAGGACATTCAAGAAGGACATGCACGACCGTAAGAGGGACAATGCAACTAGGACAATAAGGAGCAGGGCGGCGCTCCATCAAGTGACCATGGGTTAAGCGAGTATGGCCAATATGCAATCTCGCCAGAGCTGTTTCCCACCGCCGGTTACGGTGGAAGGAGGACTGCCACGAGGAAACACAACATTTAAGAGTACGTAGCTTGTTACCAGTAACAGACAACCAAGAAGCCTGCCAACGGGTAAGGACTGAGGAATGGATAACCGGGTAAAAGTCGGAATACGGAATGCCCTTACGAGAGATGGGACAAGAGCGGACAGCTTCCTTGGCGGCAGCATCCAAACGCTCATTTAAAGACACACCAATATGGCTGGGAACCCAACAAAACTCAACCGACTTAAATTTACTGTGAACGAGAAACAGCCAATGCTGGATCTCGACAACCACTGGATGAACTGGATTAAAGGACCCGAGAGCCATGAGGGCACTACAAGAGTCAACAACAACTACAAAGGAAGACTGACAACGAGAAAGTAGGAGACGAAGAGCATAGAGAATAGCATAAAGTTCCGCTGTAAAGATGCTAGTCTCCGGAGGCAAGCGACACATATAAGTGCGATCAGGAAAAACAACAGAGTAGCCAACACCATCCGCTGACTTAGACCCATCGGTGAAGACAGAAACTGAGCGGGAGTGAGAAGAAAAGTGCTCGAGGAAAAGGCGTTTTAGAACCGTAGGAGGGGTAAAAGCTTTAGTGATACGGGTCAAGGATGTACAAAACCGCGGAAGAGGGACCCTCCACGGGGGCAAAGAAGGAACAACACGAGGAGAAACATCAGAAATACGAACGGAAAGAGAATCCTGCAGGCGAGATAACCGGACAGAAAGAGGGAGGTGGTGAAGAGGAACAGGAACCGCAGGAGGGGTAAAAGTTAAAGCACGACAGAGGCGAGAGGAAGGATGTTGCAAGGACCGCGCAAGATAGCGAAGACAGTAGCGATCACGGCGGTCCTGGAGAGACAGGAAGCCAGTGTCAACATACAAGCTAAGGACGGGAGTCGAACGAAAGGCACCAGAACTGAGGCGCAACCCAGTATGGTGCAAAGCATCAAGACGGCGAAGAGTAGAAGGAGAAGCAGACGAGTAAGCAGGGCAACCATAATCGAGCTTAGACAGGACGAGAGAGGAATGTAAAGCAAGGAGAGTGCGCCTATCTGCCCCCCAAGAAGTATGGGACAAGACTCGAAGGAGGGTAAGGGCCTTAGAGCACTCAACACGGAGGTAAGAGACATGGGGAGACCAAGACAAACGAGTGTCAAGGAATAACCCCAAAAGCTTCGCGGAATCTTTGTATTCAAGGGGATGACCATAAAGTGACAAAGAGGGACGAAGAACAACCCGTTTCCGCGTAAATGTCATGGCACAAGTCTTAGAAGTAGAGAACTTGAAGCCATGATCAGTGGCCCAAGACGACACGGCATCAATTGCAAGTTGAAGCCGGCGTTGAAGGAGAGGCGAATCATCACCCTGACAACAAAGGGCAAGATCATCGACATAGAGAGCGGAGAAGACACCAGAAGGAAGAGAGGAAAGAAGACCATTGAGGGCAACCAGAAAAAGAGTAGTGCTCAGAACACTACCCTGGGGCACACCTTCGTATTGCTGAAAAGAGGGAGAGAGAGCGGTACCAAGGCGCACCCGAAAGGAACGACGAGAGAGGAAGCTGCGGAGAAAGAGAGGGAGATGACCACGAAGGCCAAAAGAATGAAGTTGAGATAGGATATGATAACGCCAAGTGGTGTCGTAAGCCTTTTCCAGGTCAAAAAGGACGGCAACAACGGAGGTCTTCGCAGCAAAAGCAGTACGAATATAGACCTCCAAGTTCACCAGGACATCTGTCGTGCTGCGGCACTTGCGGAAACCAAATTGAGAAGGGGAGAGGAGGTGATGGTGTTCCAGGAACCACATCAGACGAACGTTAACCATACGTTCAAAGAGTTTGCAGACACAACTTGTGAGAGCAATAGGGCGAAAGTCCTTAGGGGAAGTACCCAGAGACCCCGGTTTGCGAACAGGGAGGACAACGGCATCGAGCCAGTCCTCAGGGACTGACGACGACTTCCAGATCCGATTATACAGACTCAGAAAATACTGAGACGTGCTCGGAGGGAGATGGCGAAGCATCTCATAATGAATACCATCGGAGCCCGCCGCCGCAGAACCGCAGAGGGCCAGGGCAGAACGAAGTTCAGAGAGAGAGAAGGGATCATTATAGGGAAGCTGAAGATGAGTGCAGAAATCTAAAGGACGAGACTCAAGGACAGGTTTACGAAGAAGGAAAGATTGGGGAAGATGAAGACCAGAGCTAACAGAAGAAAAGTGGGAACCCAGTTCGGAAGCGACCTGCAACGGGTCCGCCACAAGAGTATCATGGAGGTGAAGGACCGGTGAAACATCGGGAACGAACTTACCCGCTATCTTGCGGATACGCTTCCAGATCTGGGCCAGAGGGGTTTCGGACGTAATTGTTGAGACATAAGATGCCCAACATTCACGTTTAGCCGTATGGATGGCCCTACGGGCCACCGCACTCGCTTTCCGAAAGAAAAGAAAAGAATCGGTCGTCTGCCTACGGCGGTGCCTCTTCCAGGCTGCACGCTTACAGCGGACAGCTCGAGCACAGTCCGCATTCCACCAGGGAACGCACTTCCGTGGACCCCGAGAGGAAGAGCGAGGAATAGAGCGGAGGGCAGCGTTGAAGACAGTGTCATGAAAAAGGAGGAGAGCGCGAGAGAGAGGCAGAAGGGAGAGGTCAGAGAGAGCAGCACTGAGGGTAAATAGGGTCCAGTCTGCCTTAGCAAACTGCCACCTAGGGAAAGAGAGGGAAGGGCGAAAAGAGAAAAAGGAAACAAGGATGGGGAAATGATCACTTCCATGGAGGTCATCAAGAACCTGCCACGTGAAATTTAAGTAAAGAGAAGAAGAGCAGAGAGAAAGATCAAGACATGAAAGGGTGCGAGTCCGAGAGTCCAAATGAGTGGGCTCACCAGAATTCAGAAGAGACAGGGAAGAAGATAGGAGAAACGGCTCAAGGAGGCGACCCCGGGTATTCGTCAGAACGTCACCCCAAAGAGAATGACGACAATTGAAGTCACCCAGCAGGAGCACAGGCTCCGGCAAGGAGTCTAGGAGGTGTTTCAAATCAGGAAGAGAGAGCGGGACACTCGGGGGGAGATAAATGGAACAAACTGTGTACCATTTCCCCACAAAGATACGAGCAGCAGAACAATGGAGAGGCGAAGGAAAAAGTAAAGGAACAAAGGGAACATCTGCACGAATCAAGAGAGCAGAAGAATTAGAAGCCCCAGCAATGGCTGGGGGGGGGAGAGAAAGGAATAGCCACGAAACGACCAGGACGAGCACCAAGCATTGGCTCCTGGAGACAGACACAAAGGGGCGAAAACCGCGAAATCAGAAGTTGGAGTTCGAGGAAATTGGCGTAATAACCTCGAACGTTCCATTGAAGAATGGACAACGACGAGAAGAGAAAGGACAAAAACAGAGAACAAGGAAGAAACAAAGGCGAAAGAGCAACAGAGCACGTTAAAGAATATCAGGGTCGGGATCAGGGTCAGCAAAGTCAGGGTTAGGGGGCATGGGTAAACTGAGCAAAGACGGAGGGAAGGAAACGGGAGAACAGATCAGAGGTGGGCGGGCGGGGTCCGGAGGAGGAGGAGGAAGAGGAGGAGACAACGGAGAGGAGCAGTCAAGGACAGCAGTAGGAAGAGGGGGAGTAGAAAGAGGGGAGCGCACCCCAGCAAGAGCAGCAACCGAAAGGGAAGCAGGGGCCAAAGAAACCTCCATAGCAGGAACAGGGGGCGCAACCACTGAAACGGGAGGGGAAGGAGCAACAGAGCCAGAAGTAGGAGCTAAGGAAGAAAGCGAAGCCTTCTTACCCGCCGGGGAAGAGGAAGGAGAGGAGCCAGGCTTACGCTTCTGACTTAAAGAGACAGGCGTCCCAGCAACTACGTACCGGGCAACGGATTCCAGTGTCTCAACAGGAGAAGCCGAACGAGAGCACACACGACGGCCGTTAGGAGAGCGATGGACATCTGCCTGCACCGACAGGCGGCGGGGAGAGCCGATAGATGGAGGAAGAGGATGGGAAGGAGGATCGGAGGGGGACGAGGAAGAAGACACAGGAGACATGACAGACCGGGTTGAAAGAAGGGGAACCCCAGACAGAGGATCAGGAGGGGGACCCCTCGGGAAAGAACTCAAAGGAACAGAGGAGGGGGCAGTGGGCGTATCAGGGTCCAAGGCCCGGAAACGGTTGAGAGTCTGAGGAAGGGGGGAAGGACGAGGAGAGGAAGAGCGCAACACGCGAGCATAAGAGATGTTAGTATAAGGCGGGAGCCGGCGAACCTGGCGCCTCGCCTCAGGAAAAGACAAACGCTCCCGGTGCTTCAGGTTAAGGACGGCCGCCTCAAGCTTGTAATGGACACAGGCACTGGAGAACGTAGGATGGGCCTCACCGCAGTTGAGGCAGCGAGCTTGGGGAGAAGTGCACTCCGACTTAGAGTGACCTTCACTCCCACACAAAGGACAGAGAGAGACAGTCCCAGAGCAGCGGAGGGCACCATGCCCAAACCTCCAGCACTTATTACAAAGTCGAGGAGAAGGAATATACTCCTGGACAGAGCACCTAGCACCAGCAAGAATGACAGAGGATGGAAGGGTCCTACCATCAAAGGTGTAATAAGTGCTTCACAACGCGAAGGGGTTGACGGCGACGACCACGAGGGGGACGAGTAAACGAGTCAACCTGGAGGACAGAATGGCCTTGGGCTTCAAGGATATGCCGAATATCATCGTGGCAATCCTGCAGATTCCGAACACCGGTTGCAACATGGGGTGGGAGGAGAATAGTGCCAACACTGGAATTCATCTGAACGTTCTTGGAGACCCGAACAGGGATCTCGCCAAGGCAAGATAAGGCAGCCAAGCGGGAAGCCGCATCCTGAGAAGGAGCAGCAACGACACGTGTACCGAGACGAGTGGGGTTGAAAGTAACACACGCATCCACGGAATCTACAAGATGCCGATGGAGGGAGAAATCGTCAGGAGGCGCAGAATCAAGAGGGAGGAGATCAAAGTATTTGGCCCATGAAGCAGGACCAAACAAGGCCTGATACGCATCAGCACGGGAAGGAATCGAGCGAGTGCGGTTGGGGCGCGAACGGCGTTGAGAACCCCTAGAGAGAGAGGGGTCAAAAGGCGCAGTAGTCACAACGAAAGACTTAGCCACACCAGGGGACGAAGTGGTCACCGCCGGGGGCTGGAGGCTCGACCCAACCACAGAGGAGGGAGGGGAGCTGGGGGAAGAAGTCAGGACGGTCAAAGGAGGAGCAAGGTCGGGGCCCAACGCAGCGGGAGCTACAGAGCCTGGTCTTCCAATACAGGCCGACTCGGGGGCTTGGTCGCCCACCCCACGAGCCTGAGAGGGTACAACGGAAACATTCAACGACATAGAGACGAAAAGTGACAAATTCACCCACGAATGTGCCCCCATACCCACCATGGAGCCACAATTAGAGGCAGGACACCCAACAGGAAGCTATCGCCGATCACGCCGGGGCCCCCTAGGGGTGCGTCGTGAGTATACGCCCCACAAACGCCACCTTAAGAACCGTCAGTCCGTCGAGATCGGGTTCAGCGACGAAAGGGGGGTTGACAATAAAAGGTTCCCCTCGCTCGAGACGTCGGGTACTACAGTTCTACGGGTGCAAGAGTATGCCTCCTCAAGCACCCGGGCGTCAAAATAGAAGAAGTCCAAAGAAATAATCCAAAACAAGCAAAAGGTCGGTAGGAAACGACAAGCAGATAGGAGAAGAGGGGGGAGAAAAACGAAACATAAGGAAAAGGAAAAGCGATCCGGCACAATTGGAGAAGACAGCAGCAGGAGTGCAAGGCCAGAAAAGGTCAGAGGACTGCCCAACGGAGCATCACACTCCGGCAGCCGTCCACCAAGCCCCCTCACGACGCCAACGGGCCGGAAGGGGAGGGGGCGTGTAGCTCAAGCCCCCCTCTACTGGCAGGGGGGTTGGTGCTGGACCTGTAGCTCCAGCTCCCCCTCTACTGGCAGGGGGTTGGTGCTGGACCTGTAGCTCCAGCCCACTTCTACTGGCAGGGGGATGGTGCTGGACCTGTTACTCCACCCACCCCTCTCTACTGGCAGGGGGTTGGTGATGGACCTGTAGCTCCAGCCCCCTTCTACTGGCAGGGAGGGTTGGTGCTGGACCTGTAGGTCCAGTCCCCCTCTACTGGCAGGGGGTTGGTGCTGGACCAGTAGCTCAAGGCCCCCTCTACTGGCAGGGGGGTTGGTCCTGGACCTGTAGCTCCAGTCACCCCCCCCCCCACTCTACTGGCTGGGGGTTGGTGCTGGACCTGTAGCTCCAGCCCCCCCTCTACTGGCAAGGGGTTTGTGCTGTACGTGTAGCTCCAGCCCCACCCCCTCTCTACTGGCTGGGGGTTGGTGCTGGATCAGAAGCTCCAGCCCCCCTCTACTGGCAGGGGGGTTTGTGCTGGACCTGTAGCTCCAGTCTCCCTCTGCTGGCAGGGGGTTGGTGCTGGACCTGAAGCTCCAGCCTCCCCCACTCTACTGGCTGGGGGTTGGTGCTAGATTTGTAGCTCCAGCCTCCCCTGTACTGGCAGGGGGGTTGGTGCTGGACCTGTAGCTCCAGCCCCCCTCTACTGGCAAGGGGTTGATGCTGAACCTGTAGCTCCAGCCCTCCTCTACTAACAGTGTTGTTGGTGCTGGACATGTAGGTCCAGCCCCCCTCTACTGGCAGGGGGTTGGTCCTGGACCTGTAGCTCCAGTCACCCCCCCCCCCACTCTACTGGCTGGGGGTTGGTGCTGGACCTGTAGCTCCAGCCCCCCTCTACTGGCAGGGGGGTTGGTGCTGGACCTGAAGCTCCAGTCCCCCTTTACTGGCAGAGGATTGGTGCTGGACCTGTAGCTCCAGCCCCCCCCCCACTCTACTGGCTGGGGGTTAGTGCTGGACCAGTAGCTCCATCCCCCCCTCTACTGGCAGGGGGATGGTTCTGGACCTGTAGCTCCAGTCACCCCCCCCCCCACCCCACTCTACTGGTTGGGGTTTGGTGCTGGACCTGTAGCTCCAGCCCCCCCTCTACTGGCAGGGGGGTTGGTGCTGGACCTGTAGCTCCAGCCCTCCTCTACTGGCAGTGGGGTTGGTGCTGGACCTGTAGCTCCAGCTCCCCCTCTACTGGCAGGGGGTTGGTGCTGGACCTGTAGCTCCAGACCCCCTCTACTGGCAGGGGGTTGGTGCTGGACCTGTAGCTCCAGACCCCCTCTACTGGCAGGGGGGTTGGTGCTGGACATGTAGCTCCAGCCCCCCCTCTACTGGCAGGGGGTTGGTGCTGGACCTGTAGCTCCAGCCCCCCTCTACTGGGCAGGGGGGTTGGTGCTGGACCTGTAGCTCCAGTTCCCCTCTACTGGCAGGGGGTTGGTGCTGTACCTGTAGCTCCAGACCCCCTCTACTGGCAGGGGGTTGGTGCTGGACCTGTAGCTCCAGACCCCCTCTACTGGCAGGGGGGTTGGTGCTGGACATGTAGCTCCAGCCCCCCCTCTACTGGCAGGGGGTTGGTGCTGGACCTGTAGCTCCTGACCCCCTCTACTGGCAGGGGGGTTGGTGCTGGACCTGTAGCTCCAGTCCCCCTCTTAACTGGCCGGGGGTTGGTGCTGGACCTGTAGCTCAAGCCCCCTTCTACTGGCAGGGGGGTTGGTGCTGGACCTATAGCTCCAGCTCCCCCTCTACTGGCATGGGGTTGGTGCTGGATCTGTAGCTCCAGCCCCCCTCTACTGGCAGGGGAATGGTGCTGGACCTGTAACTCTCCACCCACCCCTCTCTACTGGCAGGGGGTTGGTGCTGGACCTGTAGCTTCACCCCCCTCTACTGGCAGGGGGTCGGTTTTGGACCTGTAGCTCCAGCCTCCCTCTATTGGCAGGGGGGTTGTTACTGGACCTATAGCTCCAGCCCCTCTACTGGCAGGGGGGTTGGTGCTGGACCTGTAGCTCCTGCCTCCCTCTACTGGCAGGGGGTTGGTGCTGGACCTGTAGCTTCTGCCCCCTTCTACTGGCAGGGGGGTTTGTACTGGACTTGTAGCTCCAGCCCTCCTCTACTGGCAAGAGCTGGTGCTGGACCTGTAGCTCCAGCCCCCCCCCCCTCTACAGGCATGGGGTTGGTGCTGGACCTGAAGCTCTGGCCCCCCTCTACTGGAAGGGGGTTGATGCTTGACCTGTAGCTGCAGCCCCCCTATACTAACTGGGGGAGTTGGTGCTGGACTTGTAGCTACAGTCCCCCTCTACTGGCAGGGGGTTGGTGCTGGACCAGTACCTCCAGCCCCCCTCTACTGGCAGGGGGTTGATGCTGGACCTGTAGCTCCACCCACCAACTACTGACAGGGGGTTGATGCTGAACCTGTAGCTCAATGCCCCCATCTACTGGCAGGGGGTTGATGCTTGACCTGTAGCTGCAGCCACCCTCTTCGAGCAGAGGGGGGGGGGGGGGGGATTGTCCAGGACCTGTAGCTCCAGCTTCCCATCTACTGGCAGGGGGGTTGGTGCTGGACTTGTAGCTCCAGCCCCCAATCTACTGGCAGGGGGT
>NC_091204.1:32578414-32696815 GCF_040958095.1 Procambarus clarkii | reverse complement strand
TGATGAAGGCAGTATCGCCAGCAAATAGTATTGGTTTAAGGATGTTAGAGACATTTGGTAAATCATTGATGTATATAAGCAATAGGAGAGGTTCTAAGATGCTGCCCTGTGGCACTCCTACGGTTACAGTAGAGATGTGGGGGGGGGGTTATGTCATTAATGGCTACATATTGGTGTCTATCATTAAGATATGATAGAATATAGTTATCAGGAAGGCCTCAGATTCAGTAATGATTAAGTTTAAGTAAAAGGTAGGTATGGCTTACAGTATCAAAGCCTGACTGTCAATTATATTAACCTGAATCTAGCAGTTATATTATCCTGAGACTGGCAATTATAAAACTCATATACAGTATATATATATATATATATATATAAAAATAGCATAAATATGTTAATTACATTATCTTGAATCGGGCAGTTTTATATTTATATGGATCTAGAAATTCGATATATGTATATATGAATCTGGCAATTATATATGTACTGTATAAGTAGCAAGCAATTCTATATATATATATATATATATATATATATATATATATATATTATATATACAGTACTGTATATGAATCTGGCAATAATATTAGCCTGATTCTGATATTTGTATTATCTTATTCTGGTATTTTATAAACCAAAACTTTGCATATATATCCCCCTCCCCGCTCAGCTCGTTGTCGCCTTGTGGGGGCTTAGTGGGCGGCTGCCAGAGTGTGATGCTCCTTGGGACAGTCCTCTGTCCTTTTCTAGCCTTGTGCTCCTGCTGCCGTCCTCTCCAATTCTGCTGGGCATCTTTTCCTTTTCCTTCTGTTTCGTTTTTCTCCCCCCTCTTCTCCTATCTGCTTGCCGTTTCCTGCCGACCTTTTGCTCGTTCTGGTTCTTCCCTTGGACTTCTTCTATTTTGACGCCCGGGTGCTTGAGGAGGCATACTCATGCACCCGTAGAACTGCAGTACCCGACGTCGAGAGCGAGGGGAACCTTTTATTGTCAATCCCCACTTCGTCACTGAACCCGATCTCGACGGACTGTCGGTTTCTTAAGGTGGCGTTTGTGGGGCGTATACTCGCAACGCACCCCTAGGAGGCCCCGACAAGATCGGCGATAGCTTCTTGTTGGGTGTCCTGCCTCTAATTGTGGCTCCATGGTGGGTGTGGGGGCACATTCGTGAGTGAATTCTTCTTTCGTCAAGATGATTACCCCTGCTTCGGCTTCTTCTGGTTTACCTTCTCAGGCTCGTGGGGTGGGCGACCAAGCCCCCGAGTCGGTCCGTATTGGAAGACCGGGCTCTGTAGCCTCCGCTGCATTGGGCCCCGACCTTGCTCCTCCTTTGGCCTCTCTGATTCCTTCCTCTGGCTCCCCTCCCTCCTCTGTGGTTGGGTCGAGCCCCAAGCCCCCAGTGGTGACTACCTCGTCCCCTGGCGCGGCTCCTTCTCTAGTTGTAACTACTGCACCTTTTAATCCCTCTCTCTCTGGGGGTTCTCACCACCGTCCTCGTCACGGCCGCCCTCGCTCGATTCCTTCCAGTTCTGCTACCTATCAAGCCTTGTTTGGTCCCGCTTCATGGGCCAAATATTTTGATCTCCTCCCTCTTGATTCTGCGCCTCCTGACGATTTCTCCCTCCATCGACATCTCATTGATTCCGTGGATGCCTCCATTACTTTCAACCCCACTCGTCTCGGTACACGTGTCGTTGCTGCTCCTTCTCAGGATGCTGCTTCCCGCTTGGCTGCCTTATCCTGCCTTGGCGAGACCCCCGTTCGGGTCTCGAAGAACGCTCAGTTGAATGCCAGTGTTGGCACTATTTTGCTCCCGCCCCATGTTGCGACCGGTGTTCGGGACCTGCGCGACTGCCACGACGATATTCGACATATCCTCGCTGCCCAGGGCCATTCTATTCTCCAGGTGGACACGTTTACTCGTCCCCCTCGTGGTAGTCGCCGTCAACCCCTCCGGGTTGTGAAGATTACCTTTGATGGTAGGACCCTTCCACCCTCTGTCATTCTTGCTGGTGCCAGGTGCTCTGTCCAGGAGTACATTCCTTCTCCTCGGCTCTGCAACAAGTGCTGGAGGTTTGGGCATGGTGCCCTCCGCTGCTCCGGGACTGTCTCTCTCTGTCCTTTGTGTGGTGGCGAAGGTCACTCTAAGTCGGAGTGCGCTTCTCCCCAGGCTCGTTGCCTCAACTGCGGTGAGGCCCATCCTACCTTCTCCCGTGCGTGTGTCCATTACAAGCTTGAGGCAGCCGTCCTCAACTTGAAGCACCGGGAGCTTTTATCTTTTCCTGAGGCGAGGCGCCAGGTTCGCCGGCTCCCGCCTTATGCTAATATCTCTTATGCTCGCGTGTTGCGCTCTTCCTCTCCTCGTCCTTCCCGCCTTCCTCAGACTCACAACCGTTTCCGGGCCTTGGACCCTGATGCGCCCACTGCCCCCTCCTCTGTCCCTTTGGGTTCTCTCCCGAAGGATCCTCCTCCTGGTCCTCTGTCTGGGGTTCCCCTTCCTTCTACCCGGTCTGTCGTGTCTTCTGTGTCTTCTTCCTCGTCCCCCTCCGATCCTCCTTCCCATCCTCTTCCTCCATCTATCGGCTCTCCCCACCACCTGTCGGTGCGGGCGGATGTCCATCGCTCTCCTAACGGCCGTCGTGTGTGCTCTCGTTCGGCTTCTCCTGTTGAGACACTGGAATCCGTTGCCCGGTACGTGGTTGCTGGGACACCGGTCTCTTTAAGTCAGAAGCGTAAGCCTGGCTCCTCTCCTTCCTCTTCCCCGGCGGGTAAGAAGGCTTCGCTTTCTTCCTCAGCTCCTCCTTCTGGCTCTGTTGCTCCTTCCCCTCCCGTTTCAGTGCTTGCGCCCCCTGTTCCTGCTATGGAGGTTTCTTTGGCCCCTGCTTCCCTTTCGGTTGCTGCTCTTGCTGGGGTGCGCTCCCTCTTTCTACTCCCCCTCTTCCTGCTGCTGTCCTTGACTGCTCCTCTCCGTTGTCTCCTCCTCCTCCTCCTCCTCCTCCGGACCCTGCCCGCCCACCTCTGATCTGTTCTCCCGTTTCCTTCCCTCCGTCTTTGCTCAGTTTACCCATGCCCCCTAATCATGACTTTGCTGACCCTGATCCCGACCCTGATGTTCTTTAACGTGCTCTGTTGGTCTTTCGCCTTTGTTTCTTCCTTGTTCTCTGTTTTTGTCCTTTCTCTTCTCGTCGTTGTCCATTCTTCAATGGAACGTTCGAGGTTATTACGCCAATTTCCTCGAACTCCAACTTCTGGTTTCGCGGTTTTCGCCCCTTTGTGTCTGTCTCCAGGAGCCAATGCTTGGTGCTCGTCCTGGTCGTTTTCGTGGCTATTCCTTTCTCTCCCCCCCCCCCAGCCATTGCTGGGGCTTCTAATTCTTCTGCTCTCTTGATTCGGGCTGGTGTTCCCTTTGTTCCTTTACTTTTTCCTTCGCCTCTCCATTGTTCTGCTGCTCGTATCTTTGTGGGGAAATGGTACACAGTTTGTTCCATTTATCTCCCCCCGAGTGTCCCGCTCTCTCTTCCTGATTTGAAACACCTCCTAGACTCCTTGCCGGAGCCTGTGCTCCTGCTGGGTGACTTCAATTGTCGTCATTCTCTTTGGGGTGACGTTCTGACGAATACCCGGGGTCGCCTCCTTGAGCCGTTTCTCCTCTCTTCTTCCCTGTCTCTTCTGAATTCTGGTGAGCCCACTCATTTGGACTCACGAACTCGCACCCTTTCTTGTCTTGATCTTTCTCTCTGCTCTTCTTCTCTTTACTTTGATTTCACGTGGCAGGTTCTTGATGACCTCCATGGAAGTGATCATTTCCCCATCCTTGTTTCCTTTTTCTCTTTTCGCCCTTCCCTCTCTTTCCCTAGGTGGCAGTTTGCTAAGGCGGACTGGACCCTATTTTCCCTCAGTGCTACTCTCTCTGACCTCTCCCTTCTGCCACTCTCTCGCTCTCCTCCTTTTTCATGACACTGTCTTCGACGCTGCCCTCCGCTCTATCCCTCGCTCTTCCTCTCGGGGTCCACGGAAGTGCGTTCCCTGGTGGAATGCGGACTGTGCTCGGGCTGTCCGCTGTAAGCGTGCAGCCTGGAAGAAGCACCGCCGTAGGCAGACGACCGATTCTTTTCTTTTCTTTCGGAAAGCGAGTGCGGTGGCCCGTAGGGCCATCCGTACGGCTAAACGTGAATGTTGGGCATCTTACGTCTCAACAATTACGTCCGAAACCCCTCTGGCCCAGATCTGGAAGCGTATCCGCAAGATAGCGGGTAAGTTCGTTCCCGATGTTTCACCGGTCCTTCACCTCCATGATACTCTTGTGGCGGACCCGTAGCAGGTCGCTTCCGAACTGGGTTCCCACTTTTCTTCTGTTAGCTCTGGTCTTCATCTTCCCCAATCTTTCCTTCTTCGTAAACCTGTCCTTGAGTCTCGTCCTTTAGATTTCTGCACTCATCTTCAGCTTCCCTATAATGATCCCTTCTCTCTCTCTGAACTTCGTTCTGCCCTGGCCCTCTGCGGTTCTACGGCGGCGGGCTCCGATGGTATTCATTATGAGATGCTTCGCCATCTCCCTCCGAGCACGTCTCAGTATTTACTGAGTCTGTATAATCGGATCTGGGAGTCGTCGTCAGTCCCTGAGGACTTGCTCGATGCCGTTGTCCTCCCTGTTCGCAAACCGGGGTCTCTGGGTACTTCCCCTAAGGACTTTCGCCCTATTGCTCTCACAAGTTGTGTCTGCAAACTCTTTGAACGTATGGTTAACGTTCGTCTGATGTGGTTCCTGGAACACCATCACCTCCTCTCCCCTTCTCAATTTGGTTTCCGCAAGTGCCGCAGCACGACAGATGTCCTGGTGAACTTGGAGGTCTATATTCGTACTGCTTTTGCTGCGAAGACCTCCGTTGTTGCCGTCCTTTTTGACCTAGAAAAGGCTTACGACACCACTTGGCGTTATCATATCCTATCTCAACTTCATTCTTTTGGCCTTCGTGGTCATCTCCCTCTCTTTCTCCGCAGCTTCCTCTCTCGTCGTTCCTTTCGGGTGCGCCTTGGTACCGCTCTCTCTCCCTCTTTTCAGCAATACGAAGGTGTGCCCCAGGGTATTGTTCTGAGCACTACTCTTTTTCTGGTTGCCCTCAATGGTCTTCTTTCCTCTCTTCCTTCTGGTGTATTCTCCGCTCTCTATGTCGATGATCTTACCCTTTGTTGTCAGGGTGATGATTCGCCTTTCCTTCAACGCCGGCTTCAACTTGCCATTGATGCCGTGTCGTCTTGGGCCACAGGTCATGGCTTCAAGTTCTCTACTTCTAAGACTTGTGCCATGACTTTTACGCGGAAACAGGTTGTTCTTCGTCCCTCTTTGTCACTTTATGGTCATCCCCTTGAATACAAAGATTCCGCGAAGCTTTTGGGGTTATTCCTTGACACTCGTTTGTCTTGGTCTCCCCATATCTCTTACCTCCGTGTTGAGTGCTCTAAGGCCCTTACCCTCCTTCGGGTCTTGTCCCATACTTCTTGGGGGGCAGATAGGCGCACTCTCCTTGCTTTACATTCCTCTCTCGTCCTGTCTAAGCTCGATTATGGTTGCCCTGCTTACTCGTCTGCTTCTCCTTCTACTCTTCGCCGTCTTGATGCTTTGCACCATACTGGGTTGCGTCTCAGTTCTGGTGCCTTTCGTTCGACTCCCATCCTTAGCTTGTATGTTGACACTGGCTTCCTGTCTCTCCAGGACCGCCGTGATCGCTACTGTCTTCGCTATCTTGCGCGGTCCTTGCAACATCCTTCCTCTCGCCTCTGTCGTGCTTTAACTTTTACCCCTCCTGCGGTTCCTGTTCCTCTTCACCACCCTCTTTCTGTCCGGTTATCTCGCCTACAGGATTCTCTTTCCGTTCGTATTTCTGATGTTTCTCCTCGTGTTGTTCCTTCTTTGCCCCCGTGGAGGGTCCCTCTTCTGCGGTTTTGTACATCCTTGACCCGTATCACTAAAGCTTTTACCCCTCCTACGGTTCTAAAACGCCTTTTCCTCGAGCACTTTTCTTCTCACTCCCGCTCCGTTTCTGTCTTCACCGATGGGTCTAAGTCAGCGGACGGTGTTGGCTACTCTGTTGTTTTTCCTGATCGCACTTATATGTGTCGCTTGCCTCCGGAGACTAGCATCTTTACAGCGGAACTTTATGCTATTCTCTATGCTCTTCGTCTCCTACTTTCTCGTTGTCAGTCTTCCTTTGTGGTTGTTGTTGACTCTCGTAGTGCCCCTCATGGCTCTCGGGTCCTTTAATCCGGTTCATCCAGTAGTTGTCGAGATCCAGCATTGGCTGTTTCTCGTTCACAGTAAATTTAAGTCGGTTGAGTTTTGTTGGGTTCCCAGCCATATTGGTGTGTCTTTAAATGAGCGTGCGGATGCTGCTGCCAAGGAAGCTGTCCGCTCTTGTCCCATCTCTCGCAAGGGCATTCCGTATTCCGACTTTTACCCGGTTATCCATTCCTCAGTCCTTTCCCGTTGGCAGGCTTCTTGGTTGTCTGTTACTGGTAACAAGCTCCGTACTCTTAAATGTTGTGTTTCCTCGTGGCCGTCCTCCTTCCACCGTAACCGGCGGTGGGAAACAGCTCTGGCGAGGTTGCGTATTGGCCATACTCGCTTAACCCATGGTCACTTGATGGAGCGCCGCCCTTCTCCTTATTGTCCTAGTTGCATTGTCCCTCTTACGGTCGTGCATGTCCTTCTTGAATGTCCTGACTTCCAGGACGAGCGTGTGTCTTGCTTTCCGACCGCCCCTCGCGGTCACCTGTCCCTCGATAGAATTCTTGGTGACTCGGATACTTTTGATATCGTTCGCCTTATGCGTTTTTGTTCTCGTATTGGCATCCTTGGTGATATTTAGCGCCCTCTGATTATTTTGCGTACTTGATGGTGCTACATAGCCTTCCCGGTTTGGTGCCTTCTTTTGATAATTACTTACTTACTTTGCATATATATGAGTGACTCCAGAATTTGTATTATAATGCGGAGTATTTCATCGAAGGCTTAATTTCTAATATTTATTTAATTTGTTTACAGATGCCATAATCTGACAATTTATTAATATAAAAGGATGTCTGCTTTTAAATTAGTGATTTAAAAAATTTGATGTAAAGTCCTTAGTTTGAATATTGTTTAATTGATAAGTATATTTATGATCATTATTGGCCTGTATTATGAGGTGTAGGAGTAACCTATATGGTTTTCATTGGTCGTTTAATTTCTTGTCTTTATGGGTGTAAATGATGTTTAATTATTATTTATTTAGGCTCAATTATTAGTTCAAATTATTTATAGATTTGTGTATAGTATTGTATTACAGCATAACATATTAATACAGCTGTATTACAGCGTAACTTATTGGTTTCACAGTATCATTACATAGATAGAATAATGTGCAATAGATGGCTCTTAAAACCTGTTAATTATTATATTATTATTACTTGACAATTGTCTCAACATTCCAATTTACTGTCCTCTTACAGTAAATCTTAGTGTTGTTTTAATTAGCACATAAATGATCTTCACGTAATATGGTTTATTTACCCCCATGACAATGCTTCAGTATTTGTAAAGTTATAATTCCCGGTTATTAAGGTAATTAGAGAAATAACAAACCCTGAATATATGAACGTTAAAAGCATTTTGGTTTGTGCAAAATATTCTTGTTTTGCAAGAACACTGGCTTACATCTTATGAATATCAGAACCACTTCAAATTTATTGATAGTTCTTTTTCCACTGCCAGTATTGACATGTCTATTGACTGGTCAGGTCCTGGAAGACCCTATGGTGCTGCTGCTATCCTGGGCATAACAATATGCAATGTAAAGTTGAGGTTGTCAATATTGTATCAGGGCTCACTCCTTCTATACTTGTGTCCTATAGTTATCTGGAGATGATTTCGGGGCTTATCATCCCCACGGCCCGGTCCTTGACCAGGCCGCCTTTTTGTTACACAATCCCAAGGAAGCAGCCTGTAGCAGCTGTCTATCTCTCAGGTACATATTTACTGCTAGGTGAACAGACTCATCAGGATGAAAGAAACTCTGTCCATTTGTTTCCGCCTCCACCAAGGATCGAACCCGGAACCTCAGGACTATGAATTCGATGCAAAGTCCGCTCAGCTGTCAGGACCCTTTGCTCAGGGGCCTGAAAGGTGCTCAATACAATACAATACAATACAATTTTATTTAGGTAAGGTACATACATACAATAAATATTTACAAGGATTGTTTAACTTATAGGTATAGCTAGTACATACAATGCCTAAAGCCACTATTACGCAAAGCGTTTCGGGCATGATAAACTTAAATGACAAGCTTAATACTAATTGAACATAATGAGTAGAATGAAAACAAGAAATGAAAACATAGATGAAAAAGCAGCACAAATACAATTATGTCGACAAACAGCGCTCTTTAAAGAAAAAAAACAGACATTGGTTGACAATAGAAGGGTAAGGTAGGTTACAGGGAATTTATTAGGTATAGCTTCGCTTTTAACTTAAACTGGTTGAGAGAGGTACAGTCTTTAACATGGTTGGGAAGGTCATTCCACATTCTGGGCCCCTTGATTTGTAGAGCATTTCTAGTTTGATTAAGTCGTACTCTAGGAATATCAAAACTGTATTTATTTCTGGTGTGATGCTCATGGGTTCTGATACAACCTTCTGTGAAGCTTTTGAGATCAGGATTGGCATTATAGTTTAGCGTTTTATATATGTATAATACACATGAAAGAATGTGCAGTGACTTAATGTCTAACATATTCAGAGATTTAAGTAGGGGTACCGAGTGATGTCTGGGGCCAGAATGGCTCAGCAGTATTTGATTATGTGTGTGTGTGTATATGCATGGTTTCCACAAGCAATATCAACTGTGCAGATGAGTATGGAAATGTATGATCAGAAATATATCATTTGACTAATTTGTATCATAATGCTGAACTCATGGGGTGGTAGGTGATTTTTAACACTGATTTTACCCGCTAAGATGTATACTTAAATTTGTTTAATGCATTCATAAATACTGAAAATTTTCATAATCCTGCTATTAATGATTAATTTACTATTAACTATAGCTTTGTCTTGAGATAGGAATGGAAGATCTCATATTGGTCATTTTCTTATTGATGATATAACTGGTCACACCTTTAAGTATAAGGCTGTCAGTGATGACAACCTGTCCTGGTATCATCCTGCCATGGCCACCTCCAATATACCTCACTCACAAGTTGCTGCTGCCAAAGATAACATAAACCTCCCTAGAACACACCTAAACGTAGGAAGGCCACTCTTGCTGACCTGGATAATTTTAAATGCCTGCTTAACGAATACTCAAATCACAAGTGATGCAATTGCTTGCAATATTATTCAGTGCAATTTGCATCAGAACAATCTCGAGGACTTTTTCACATCAGTCGTTTAGTGCTAGATAGGGCAGGGGAAGAGAGTATTTATCTTATAACCAACAAAAGAAGTAGTATGCCAGGTTGGAATAATCATGTTAGGGGAAATTCAAAATAGATCTACCTTTTGGCATAACCTACAGAAAGATGCAGGGTGCCCCAGATCTTTTGGCATAACCTATGAAAATATGCAGAGTGTCCCAGACCTTTTGGCTTAACCCACAAAAAGATGCAGGGTACTGCAGACGTTTCAGCACGACCTACGGAAAGAGGCAGCAGGGCCCTAAACCTTTTGGCATAATCTGCGGAAAGATGCAGGAGTGCCCAAGACCTTTTGGCATAACCTACGGAAAGAAGCCGGGGGAGCCCCATTCCTTTTGGCATAATTTACGGAAGGATGCAATGGGGGCCCAGAGATGGTTGGTGGCCCCAGCTCGGGTGTGGCACCAGGGCTCAATATCATCAAGAAAGAGGATTAAGAAAGTTAAAGATAATATTGTGAGATCAAAAGTTGCCGATAATATTTCAAGGAAATTTTTTTATTATTTTTTTGGGTGAAATTAGAAAAAAAAGGTTCATGCAGAGGAGTAACAAAAGTTATAGATGATGTCTCTGGGGCCCAATAATATATGAAATGGTTTAAAAGAAAAATCTTTAACATTGTAGAACACTGCGAGGTGCAGGACAGATGAGACTGAAACTGACCTAATTACAGCTGTATGTGAAACCTGCATGGACCCTGCCCCCCCCCCCCCTAATGTTAAACACCTGCACACAGTAACCCATGTAATGGTTGAGAAAACTTAGAAAGCTAAACAATGGGAATTATAAAATTTTACATAATTAAGATATAGTAATATATTATGATATATTACTGTATTTTTTTTCGAATACAAGGGTTATTACATTCTTGGGCACGCATAGCTTTTTAGGTGAATGTCTATGTGTCTTACAGGCCACACTCTCCCATGGTACATCACCACCATGTGTCTTACAGGCACACTCTCCCATGGTACATCACCACCATGTGTCTTACAGGCACACTCTAACATGGTACATCACCACCATGTGTCTTACAGGCACACTCTCCCAGGGTACATCACCACCATGTGTCTTACAGGCACACTCTCCCATGGTACATCACCACCATGTGTCTTACAGGCACACTCTCCCATGGTACATCACCACCATGTGTCTTACAGGCTCTCTCTCCCATGGTACATCACCACCATGTGTCTTACAGGCACACTCTCCCATGGTACATCACCACCATGTGTCTTACAGGCTCTCTCTCCCATGGTACATCACAACCATGTGTCTTACAGGTACACTCTCCCATGGTACATCACCACCATGTGTCTTACAGGCACACTCTCCCATGGTACATCACCACCATGTGTCTTACAGGCTCTCTCTCCCATGGTACATCACCACCATGTGTCTTACAGGCACACTCTCCCATGGTACATCACCACCATGTGTCTTACAGGCTCTCTCTCCCATGGTACATCACCACCATGTGTCTTACAGGCTCTCTCTCCCATGGTACATCACCACCATGTGTCTTACAGGCACACACTCCCATGGTACATCACCACCATGTGTCTTACAGGCTCTCTCTCCCATGGTACATCACCACCATGTGTCTTACAGGCACACTCTCCCATGGTACATCACCACCATGTGTCTTACAGGCATACTCTCCCATGGTACATCACCACCATGTGTCTTACAGGCACACTCTCCCATGGTACATCACCACCATGTGTCTTACAGGCTCTCTCTCCCATGGTACATCACCACCATGTGTCTTGCAGGCTCTCTCCCATGGTACATCACCACCATGTGTCTTACAGGCACACACTCCCATGGTACATCACCACCATGTGTCTTACAGGCTCTCTCTCCCATGGTACATCACCACCATGTGTCTTACAGGCACACTCTCCCATGGTACATCACCACCATGTGTCTTACAGGCACACTCTCCCATGGTACATCACCACCATGTGTCTTACAGGCACACTCTCCCATGGTACATCACCACCATGTGTCTTACAGGCACACTCTCCCATGGTACATCACCACCATGTGTCTTACAGGCACACACTCCCATGGTACATCACCACCATGTGTCTTACAGGCTCTCTCTCCCATGGTACATCACCACCATGTGTCTTACAGGCACACTCTCCCATGGTACATCACCACCATGTGTCTTACAGGCACACTCTCCCATATGGTACATCACCACCATGTGTCTTACAGGTACACTCTCCCATGGTACATCACCACCATGTGTCTTACAGGCTCTCCCATGGTACATCACCACCATGTGTCTTACAGTCACACTCTCCCATGGTACATCACCACCATGTGTCTTGACCTTGGCACAAGGCGAAGCTTGAAAAACTTCAGAGGTATGCCACTAGACTAGTCCCAGAATTAGGAGGCATGAGTTACGAGGAAAGGCTGCGGGAAATACATCTCACGAAACTGGAAGACAGAAGAGTAAGGGAAGGCATGATCACTACCTACAAAATTCTCAGAGGAATTGACAGGGTTGATAAAGATTAACTGTTTAACACGGGTAGTACGCGAACAAGGGGACACAGGTGGAAACCTGAGTATCCAAATGAGCCACAGGGACTTTAGAAAAAACTTTTTCAGTGTTAGAGTAGTTAACAGGTGGAATGCATTAGGCAGTGATGTGGTGGAGGCTGACTCCATACACAGTTTTAAATGTAGATATGATAGAGCCCAGTAGGCTCAGGAATCTGTACACCAATTGATTGACAGTTGAGAGGCGGGACCAAAGAGCAGAGCTCAACCCCCGCAAGAACATGTAGGTGAATACACACAAATCAATTCAAATCAAATATTTATTCAGGTAAAGTACATACATACAAAGTGAGATACACAACGTTGATGGATTTATAGATAGAGCTAGTACATACAATGCCTAAAGCCACTATTACGCAAAGCGTTTCAGGCAGGAAAAACACTGAGGACTGAAACTTAATACTAATTGAGATTAAAGTATAAATTGTGTTGAGAAAAAAAAAAAAAAAAAAAAAAAAAAAAACGGGGGAACATGGCAGAAAAATAGCAAATATACAATTTAGTCAACAAACAGCATTGTTTAAAATCGTAGACATGGGTTGGCATTTAGGGGTAAGGTAGGTTACAGGGAGTTAATTAGGTAGTGTTTAGTTTTTATCTTAAACTGGTTGAGAGAGGTACAGTCTTTAACATGGTTGGGAAGGTCATTCCACATTCTGGGTCCCTTGATTTGTAGAGCATTTCTAGTTTAATTAAGTCGTACTCTTGGAATATCAAATAGGTATTTGTTTCTGGTGTGGTGCTCATGGGTTCTGTTACAATCTTCTAGGAAGCTTTAAGGTCAGGATTGACATTACAGTTCAGCGTTTTATATATATAAAATACACATGAGAGGATGTGCAGTAACATAATATCTAACATATTCAGAGATTTGAGTAAGGGGTACCGAGTGATGTCTGGGGCCAGAGTTAGATATTGTCCTAATAGCAGCTTTGTGTTGAGTAATTAGAGGACGTACACACACGCACACGCCTCATATCTGTCATTACTAAGAGGGTTAATACCTCCCTCCCCCTCCTCCAACGAGGCAGCGGAAAGCTGACTGGTAATCCGGATATCCGTTGTCTCTCGGGCCAAGGTTGAGACATATTAGAGATATTGATTCTCTTTCGCGCCAGTTTACCCTATTAGTGAAACCTCCGTTCTCTAAATTATAGAGAACGGAGATCGGAGAACAATATAGATGGTAAACTATACCATTCCAGACCTTCCCGGAGACCTTGGAAAGTAAGTCTCACCACGTCATGGTCAGGAATTACAGCTGGCAGCTGAGTGACAGAAAAAAAAATGATTTTTAATTTTAATTTCTGTCTATCTTTAATTCTGTCGGCCTCTGTCTCTGTCTGTCTGTCTGTCTGTCTGTCTGTCTGTCTGTCTGTCTGTCTGTCTGTCTGTCTGTCTGTCTGTCTGTCTGTCTGTCTGTCTGTCTCTCTCTCTCTCTCTCTCTCTCTCTACCCAGCCACTTGGGGTGGACGGTAGAGCGACGGCCGGCCCGGTCTGGTTTCATGCTGTTTGGCGTTCAATCCCCGAACGTCCACTGGAGGTTGGGCACCATTCCTTTCCCTCCGTCCTATCCCTAGTTCTTATATTGACCCCTTCCCAGTGGTTGGACACCATTCCTTCCCCCCGTCCCATCCCTAATCCTTATCCTGACTCCTTCCCAGTGGTTGGACACCATTCCTTCCCCCCGTCCCATCCCTAATCCTTATCCTGACTCCTTCCCAGTGGTTGGACACCATTCCTTCCCCCCGTCCCATCCCTAATCCTTATCCTGACTCTATGCTCTTCAAGATGTTCATTGCTATAAATATTTTTCTCAGAAAGAACAGAAGAACTCACAGAGGGTGCAGTCTTTTGGAACCATCGAAAAATTGATGGACTGGCTCGTGCATTAGTTACTCGACTCAGAAGGGTACTAAAAATAATATATATTTATTTTATTTATTTGTATTTATTTTGAAACTTATTATAATGCATTTATATGTGAAAGGTATTATAATGCATTTATAGGTTAGTTATGTGTTCAGATCATGTACTACATATATTTTCCATTATAAATTAGCGACCATTTCCTTGAATTAACTGCTTGAACTTTTTCAATATATCAATAAGGTTAATTTGTATAAAGTATATAGTATTTAATTAACCTAAATGTATGATTCCGAATTATATCAAATGTGTTCACAGAGAAATCACAGTATCGTGATATATCACGGGAACTGTGATGAGGGTTTGAACCCCATGCACTGAGTGTTCTCAGATGCATGCTCTAGTTCACTACGCCACGACATGATCAGATGAATTGCAACTTGGAGTACTACTGCACCCACAAGGATCCCAAGGCTTCCACTGAAGCCAAACCAGGTTTCACACAATTCCCCCATGAACTCGGTCTCTGTCATTCAGTAGTTCTGCCTTTGATGCCCCCATTTCAATGTCTTTCTCCATGTATTGATATATCACAATAATATGAATTCTATGTGTATTGAAAGGGCCATCAGAGGTAAAACTACTGGAGGACACAGACCAAGTACATGGGAAACTGCATGCACAACCGCCCATGGAATGGGTATGGGGGTGCATAATTAACAAAAAATGAATTGTGGGTTCATTAGTACCCTAGGTTGCAATTCTTTTGACCATGTTGTGGCGCATTCAACTACAGCAAGCATCTGGGAATGCCAAGCCCATAGGTTCGAACCACTCATCACGGTTAATGTGATTTGTTCATTAAATTTATTATATTTTCAAATAGGCCAGAGAGACGGAAATAACAGTTTCAAATGAGATCGACAAACTTGATGTTCAAAAGTCATTGATTCAAGAATGGCGATCTGACCTACAAATGATTTGTAAGGAGTTAGAGTTAAACACTGGAACAACCTCGAGGAACATCAAATATTCTATCGAGGCAGTTGCACACTCTATTAGGCATCGCAAAAATCTGATTGCCACTCATGTAGGTAGGCTTACTATTTATTTGTTAACTCTGAAGCAATTTCTATTTAGCTCTTGTCTATAATTTCTATGTAGGTAAATGATGAGGAAATTTTTTTTAACAACTTTAAAACTTTCAGCCAAAAAACTTTATTTGCAGCATCCAGTAAAATGCGCTCTTCACTCCGGCACAGAAATGAGTGTGACAGGAAAAAGTTTCAAGGCTTCATAAAAATCTACAATAGTGAAAACTGAAATTCTCAGTGAAAAGGATGCAATAGAAGGTATCCTGCCATGGCACAATTTATTGCCTCATCATAGCCAAAATGGTATGTAACTACATCTCATTTTATCAGGGGTTACAATTCGGCCTTATCAAGATAACTAACATTTAGCATGCATAATGGATAAGCTTTACTTATTTTTGAAGTAAAATATCATCACTACTGTTTGTAAAATAGGTGCAGTATCATAATCCGTAGGTTTTTATCAGGTTGATACTGCACAATAAACTATGTATAGTATGTATAATGCAAGTACCTAAACTGTAATTACATTAAATTGAGTTGTAGTTTACTTGCAGTAAATATAATTTTCCTCTTTTATTAGTGTCCCTTGCTCAAAAAAAGAAGGCAGTAGAAGATGTGGAGCTTCAGAAGAGATCCAGAGAAGAGCAACAACACACTGTTCAAGAAATGCTGCATTATCTCGCATATTACAAGAATAAGAGAGAGATTTTAACCGAACATACTGAAGAGTTGTTATGTGGAATTTTTCCTTCATATCTAAGCAAGGTAAGCTAACAGCCTAAATGTGTGTTGCAATTCAGTTCTTCATAAACATTTATCCAGCAGAATTTTATACTTGAGTAAAGTCTTGCTATTTACAACTTTGACAGGTAGACAATTCCATGGTTTTCATTTACTGTACTGGTGTGTTTTACATATATTTGAACTTTTACCGAAAACTTTATTTATTTATTCTAATTTCTTTAGTATTTTCAGGGAAATTTGTAAATGTCTTAAACCCCATTAAATAGTCTATATATTACAGGATCCTAACAAGTACACTATTGAAGAGAAGCACCTATCAACCAAAAATAAGAGTGGAATCTTGGCTCTTTTGAAGCAAGGGCAAAAGTTGTGTTCTGACAAGCTGAGTGATGCAAAGCGTTTATTTGGATACCAGGAAGAGGATGTTGATGTTTCCGAGCCCTACCTGGAGCTTTGTGACAGTGAAGATGATGATGATGAAGATGAAGATTTACTACTAAACTGATGATACAAAAGTTAAGTATAATAAATTTTACCTGATTTCTCTTGCTAATTTCTCTTACTTAATTTCTCTAATTTCTAATTATCCTAGCCCTAAGATTACTACTGGCCTCCATTGCCTTGCCTGCACTTTGTTTCCCCCTTAACCATATCACTCATTCTTACAGGTGTGAGACAGAGAGGTACAAGATCATCCAAGAGGAACAACACCTGAAGCACCCAACATTTGGGTGTTTTAATTAATAAAAACGCCCTTCATGGCTTCACTCATCCTGGCTGGTTTAATTAAAAAAACCTAACCTAAACTTAAGTCATTTACAAGTAACTTAAATACATGGTAAATAAAATCAGGTATTATCCATCAATGGATATAGTCTCTACATCATGCAAGAGGAGCCACACATCTATGGTTCATCAAATAAAACCCTGAGCCCATTCTGTGCCTCTGTAACCCTTTCCACTACCGTCCAAAAGATGGGTATGGAGTGCATAATAAATGAACTAAACTAATTAAAAAAAACTCATATATAATATAATATATATACCTCTAGAGTCAAGGGAGTTAAGTTTTAGGCTGCACAATGAAACTGCTATTGACAATTTAATAACTGCTGCTGATAATGTCTGTCCTGTGACTTTTTTGTAAGCATAACCAAAAGGCTTAACAATCCCTTGCTTACAAAGGGAATACTTAAACCCATTAATAAAAAACATGACCTTGAGAAGAAGTATAGGTTAGGAATTGTCTCCAAAGAATTCTCATGCTCTTCAACAGGTCACTTGAACTCCAAACCTTTCCAGTTATCCTAAAAAAGCGAGTTACCCCCTGTACACAAATGTGGTGATCTCACAGATGTTAACAACTACAGACCTATATCAATCCTGCCTAACTTGTCAACATTTTTTGAAAAGCTACTTGAACTTGAACTCCAAACCTTTCCAGTTATCCTAAAAAAAAGCGAGTTACCCCTGTACACAAATGTGGTGATCTCACAGATGTTAACAACTACAGACCTATATCAATCCTGCCTAACTTGTCAACATTTTTTGAAAAGCTACTTGAACTTGAACTCCAAACCTTTCCAGTTATCCTAAAAAAAGCGAGTTACCCCTGTACACAAATGTGGTGATCTTGTGGTGATTTAGAACTTACCGTTCTAAATACCCCTTCTCCATCTTCCGCAAACATTTCCCCTCATACATCTCCCCCCTTTCCTCCTGTCCCCCCTGTCCCCCTTGCCCATCTTTGTCCCCCTGTCCATCTTTGTCCCCTGTCTCTCACTTTGTCCCCTTGCCCACATTTTCTGTCCTCTGTCCCAGATCCCTTTCCCCCTCTCTGTCCCCCTGTCCCCCCTTTCCATCTCTCTGTCCCCCTGTCCCTCTCTATCCCATTGTCCCTCTCTCTGTCCCCCCTGTCTCTCTCTGTCCCCCTGTTCTTCTCTGTCCCTCCCATGTCCCCGTCCCTCCTCTGGCCCTGTCCGTCTGTCCCTGTCCCTCTGTCTCTGCCTCTCCTCGTTTCTGACATTCTCTGTGTCAGCCTATCTCTCTGTCTCTTTCCTCGCTCTATCTCTGTCATTCTCTCACTGACTTTGCATATCCTTATCTATACGTCTCTGTGTCTAACATTCTCTCCCTGACTCTGTCTATATCTATTTCTCTGTCTCGATCTTCATCTCTTTCTCTCTCTCTCTCTCTCTCTCTCTCTCTCTCTCTCTCTCTCTCTCTCTCTCTCTCTCTCTCTCTCTCTCTCTCTCTCTCTCTCTCTCTCTCTCTCTCTCTCTCTCTCTCTCTCTCCCCTTACATACATACATACATACATACATACATACATACATACATACATACATACATACATACATACATACATACATTTATTTAACACATGTGGTACACGCACAAGGGGACACAGGTGGAAGCTGAGTACCCAAATGAGCCACAGAGAGATTATAGAAAGAACTTTTCAGTGTCAGAGTAGTTAATAAATGGAATGCTTTAGGCAGTAATGTGGTGGAGGCTGATTCCATACACAGTTTCAAGTGTATGGAAAGTGTATGTATTCAAGTGTATGTATTCAAGTGTATGTATTCAAGTGGCGGGACCAAAGAGCCAAAGTTCAACCCTTACAACCACAACTAGGTTAGTACATACATACATACATAAGATATAAAACAGTGGAGGATTCCCAGGTAGAACAATCAACCACAATGCCCATTACCCCTTTACCCTGATGTCCTTAACTACACAACTATACAAGAGTCATTAACACGTGTAATGGCTGATCCCCCATCACGATAGCATAAAGACCAATTGCTTGACCCGCAGTCTGTCTTGCTCCTCAAATAATTTTCGGGTTAACATGAAAACGTCTCTCGAGTTTATCTTTCTAATGTTGTTTTCCCATCTTTCATTTTATCAGCTTAGTTCCTTTATTATGCCCCAATTACTCATCCCTTGAGCAGTAGTTAAACTGAACCCAAATTTAAAAAAAGTTCCTTTTGCTAAGCAAGCTACAGTCTTGATAAGTCAGATATATTGTTTGTTAACACATTTCTCAACAATGAACAGTCAGTTTTATCAAGCTAACATATCCTAACACAACGAGTGAGAGTATTAACTGGTCGAATTATTTTATTAGACCAGTATATATTATTAGATTATACTGGTATAATTATATATATATATATATATATATATATATATATATATATATATATATTATATATATATATATATATATATATATATATATATATATATGTATATATATACACATATATATATATATATATATATATATATATATATATATATATATATATATATATATATATATATATATATATATATATATATATATATATATATATATATATATATATATATATATATGTATGTATGTATGAGTGTGTGTGTACATGTGTATACAACATTAATAATTTTGTAACTAGCGTCAAACATTGTTATTTGCTTAGCTAAACGAACTAGAGGGTTCAGGTCCTGAACCGATTACGTGCCTCTGTAATCCTTTACACCACGGCCCACGGGATGGGTATGGGGTGCATAATAAAGAAAGCAATAGAAGAAATTGAAATTGCATAATACGGTTATTGGCATTCAATAATAGTAAGATAAAGCAATGAGGACCAAATGGGAGACCAGTGATCAGTGTCTTGTATCCCCTGCAATACCTCAAATCCTACCTCACTGACAGGCTCCAGTATGTTTCTGTGAATAATTCAATTTCTCCCACCCTACCCATCAACATTGGTATTCCTCAGGGCAGCATACTTGGCATACTTGGGTATCCTTTGGAGGTGCTTATCCAGTTCTCACTTGAACACTGTGAGGGAATTGCCAGTTATGCCATGCAGTTATGCAATGTATGAATCTATCTATAAGTCCACCAATCTTTGTAAAAATTTCTTGTATGGATGTACCTTACCTAAGTAAACATTTATTTATTTATTATTTATATTTAGGATTCATCAACTGCCAAAGATATTCACATGCCAGTATAATTCTGGCGAGAGAGAGGTTTGGGAAAAGCCGTTATACCAACTAGTCAGCAATAAGGGTGATATTTGTGGGGCACAGGCACGCTCGGCCTGGCCCATTAACCCCCAACTGACACTATAACTACTAGCTACTAGGTACATGAACATAATTACATAATTTACGTACATAATTTAAGGTACATAATTACTAGGTACATGAGGACTGGCCATTGTACTATATAGACCTGAAAAAGTGTAACTTAGCGACAACAAGAAAATATTGAATCACAAGACCACCGACGACCATTCCCTTACCCTGCCATAAACACTGAAATTTGACACCCTACCTCTGGAGCCACCCTGACCACAGGTCCACCAACTACATTTCCCTCCCTCCAACTCTGCCTCCACTTACATTGTACACACACATATTGTACACCACGCAAGTGTGGACTAGTGTGTAAATCTTACTGATACCACACTTAACCTTTATTCTTTCTCAATGTGTTGAATAAAAGGATCTGATTATACCGTTTCATTTCTAACTCCTTTTCTTGGAAGAATGCCACATATGATCGTACACACACACAAGGTCTGTATAGGGTATAGGCAAGGTCTGACAAGGTATACTAGGTGAGTACTAGTTGAGTACTTACACACAAGATATTCTAGGTGAGACTAGGTGAGTATACACACACACGCAACATATACTAAGTTAGTACACCCAGAAACAAGATATACTAGGTGAATACACACACACAAGGTATACTAGGTGAGTACTAGTTGAGTACTTACACACAAGATATTCTAGGTGAGACTAGGTGAGTATACACACACACGCAACATATACTAAGTTAGTACACCCAGAAACAAGATATACTAGGTGAATACACACACACAAGGTATACTAGGTGAGTACTAGTTGAGTACTTACACACAAGATATTCTAGGTGAGACTAGGTGAGTATACACACACACGCAACATATACTAGGTTAGTACACCCAGAAACAAGATATACTAGGTGAATACCCCAACACCAACCTCCTACAGTACACCTCCCACAGTAACCCCAACACCAACCTCCCACAGGTAACCCCAACACCAACCTCCCACAGGTAACCCCAGCACCAACCTCCCACAGGTAACCCCAGCACCAACCTCCCACAGTACACAACACCAACCTCCCACAGTACAGTTCCCACAGGTAACCCCAGCACCAACCTCCCACAGTAACCCCAACACCAACCTCCCACAGTACACATCCCACAGGTAACCCCAGCACCAACCTCCCACAGTACACAACACCAACCTCCCACAGTACACCTCCCACAGGTAACCCCAGCACCAACCTCCCACAGTACACCTCCCACAGGTAACCCCAGCACCAACCTCCCACAGTACACCTCCCACAGGTAACCCCAGCACCAACCTCCCACAGGTAACCCCAGCACCAACCTCCCACAGTACACAACACCAACCTCCCACAGGTAACCCCAGCACCAACCTCCCACAGTAACCCCAACACCAACCTCCCACAGTACACCTCCCACAGGTAACCCCAGCACCAACCTCCCACAGTAACCCCAACACCAACCTCCCACAGGTAACCCCAGCACCAACCTCCCACAGTACACAACACCAACCTCCCACAGCACACATCCCACAGGTAACCCCAGCACCAACCTCCCACAGTACACCTCCCACAGGTAACCCCAGCACCAACCTCCCACAGTACACCTCCCACAGGTAACCCCAGCACCAACCTCCCACAGTACACCTCCCACAGGTAACCCCAGCACCAACCTCCCACAGTACACCTCCCACAGGTAACCCCAGCACCAACCTCCCACAGTACACAACACCAACCCCCCACAGTACACATCCCACAGGTAACCCCAGCACCAACCTCCCACAGTACACAACACCAACCTCCCACAGTACACCTCCCACAGGTAACCCCAGCACCAACCTCCCACAATACACCTCCCACAGGTAACCCCAGCACCAACCTCCCACAGTACACCTCCCACAGGTAGCCCCAGCACCAACCTCCCACAGGTAACCCCAGCACCAACCTCCCACAGTACACCTCCCACAGGTAACCCCAGCACCAACCTCCCACAGTACACCTCCCACAGGTAACCCCAGCACCAACCTCCCACAGTACACAACACCAACCCCCCACAGTACACATCCCACAGGTAACCCCAGCACCAACCTCCCACAGTACACAACACCAACCTCCCACAGTACACCTCCCACAGGTAACCCCAGCACCAACCTCCCACAGTACACCTCCCACAGGTAACCCCAGCACCAACCTCCCACAGTACACCTCCCACAGGTAACCCCAGCACCAACCTCCCACAGTACACAACACCAACCTCCCACAGTACACCTCCCACAGGTAACCCCAGCACCAACCTCCCACAGTAACCCCAACACCAACCTCCCACAGTACACCTCCCACAGGTAACCCCAACACCAACCTCCCACAGTACACAACACCAACCTCCCACAGTACACATCCCACAGGTAACCCCAGCACCAACCTCCCACAGCACACCTCCCACAGGTAACCCCAGCACCAACCTCCCACAGTACACCTCCCACAGGTAACCCCAGCACCAACCTCCCACAGTACACAACACCAACCCCCCACAGTACACATCCCACAGGTAACCCCAGCACCAACCTCCCACAGTACACAACACCAACCTCCCACAGTACACCTCCCACAGGTAACCCTAGCACCAACCTCCCACAATACACCTCCCACAGGTAACCCCAGCACCAACCTCCCACAGTACACCTCCCACAGGTAACCCCAGCACCAACCTCCCACAGGTAACCCCAGCACCAACCTCCCACAGTACACCTCCCACAGGTAACCCCAGCACCAACCTCCCACAGGTAACCCCAGCACCAACCTCCCACAGTACACAACACCAACCCTCCACAGTACACATCCCACAGGTAACCCCAGCACCAACCTCCCACAGTACACAACACCAACCTTCCACAGTACACCTCCCACAGGTAACCCCAGCACCAACCTCCCACAATACACCTCCCACAGGTAACCCCAGCACCAACCTCCCACAGTACACCTCCCACAGGTAACCCCAGCACCAACCTCCCACAGTACACCTCCCACAGGTAACCCCAGCACCAACCTCCCACAGTACACAACACCAACCCCCCACAGTACACCTCCCACAGGTAACCCCAGCACCAACCTCCCACAGTACACCTCCCACAGGTAACCCCAGCACCAACCTCCCACAGTACACAACACCAACCTCCCACAGTACACCTCCCACAGGTAACCCCAGCACCAACCTCCCACAGTAACCCCAACACCAACCTCCCACAGTACACCTCCCACAGGTAACCCCAACACCAACCTCCCACAGTACACAACACCAACCTCCCACAGTACACATCCCACAGGTAACCCCTGCACCAACCTCCCACAGTACACCTCCCACAGGTAACCCCAGCACCAACCTCCCACAGTACACCTCTCACAGGTAACCCCAGCACCAACCTCCCACAGTACACAACACCAACCCCCCACAGTACACCTCCCACAGGTAACCCCAGCACCAACCTCCCACAGTAACCCCAACACCAACCTCCCACAGTACACCTCCCACAGGTAACCCCAGCACCAACCTCCCACAGTAACCCCAACACCAACCTCCCACAGTACACCTCCCACAGGTAACCCCAGCACCAACCTCCCACAGTACACAACACCAACCTCCCACAGTACACATCCCACAGGTAACCCCAGCACCAACCTCCCACAGTACACAACACCAACCTCCTACAGTACACCTCCCACAGGTAACCCCAGCACCAACCTCCCACAGTACACCTCCCACAGGTAACCCCAGCACCAACCTCCCACAGTACACCTCCCACAGGTAACCCCAGCACCAACCTCCCACAGTAAACCTCCCATAGTTAACCCCAGCACCAACCTCCCACAGTACACCTCCCACAGGTAACCCCAGCACCAACCTCCCACAGTACACAACACCAACCCCCCACAGTACACATCCCACAGGTAACCCCAGCACCAACCTCCCACAGTACACAACACCAACCTCCCACAGTACACCTCCCACAGGTAACCCCAGCACCAACCTCCCACAGGTAACCCCAGCACCAACCTCCCACAGTACACCTCCCACAGGTAACCCCAGCACCAACCTCCCACAGGTAACCCCAGCACCAACCTCCCACAGTACACCTCCCACAGGTAACCCCAGCACCAACCTCCCACAGTACACCTCCCACAGGTAACCCCAGCACCAACCTCCCACAGTACACAACACCAACCCCCCACAGTACACATCCCACAGGTAACCCCAGCACCAACCTCCCACAGTACACAACACCAACCTCCCACAGTACACCTCCCACAGGTAACCCCAGCACCAACCTCCCACAGTACACCTCCCACAGGTAACCCCAGCACCAACCTCCCACAGTACACCCCCCACAGGTAACCCCAGCACCAACCTCCCACAGTACACAACACCAACCTCCCACAGTACACCGCCCACAGGTAACCCCAGCACCAACCTCCCACAGTAACCCCAACACCAACCTCCCACAGTACACCTCCCACAGGTAACCCCAACACCAACCTCCCACAGTACACAACACCAACCTCCCACAGTACACATCCCACAGGTAACCCCAGCACCAACCTCCCACAGTACACCTCCCACAGGTAACCCCAGCACCAACCTCCCACAGTACACCTCCCACAGGTAACCCCAGCACCAACCTCCCACAGTACACAACACCAACCCCCCACAGTACACATCCCCCAGGTAACCCCAGCACCAACCTCCCACAGTACACAACACCAACCTCCCACAGTACACCTCCCACAGGTAACCCCAGCACCAACCTCCCACAGTACACCTCCCACAGGTAACCCCAGCACCAACCTCCCACAGTACACCTCCCACAGGTAACCCCAGCACCAACCTCCCACAGTACACAACACCAACCTCCCACAGTACACCTCCCACAGGTAACCCCAGCACCAACCTCCCACAGTAACCCCAACACCAACCTCCCACAGTACACCTCCCACAGGTAACCCCAACACCAACCTCCCACAGTACACAACACCAACCTCCCACAGTACACATCCCACAGGTAACCCCAGCACCAACCTCCCACAGGTAACCCCAGCACCAACCTCCCACAGTACACCTCCCACAGGTAACCCCAGCACCAACCTCCCACAGTACACAACACCAACCTCCCACAGTACACCTCCCACAGGTAACCCTAGCACCAACCTCCCACAATACACCTCCCACAGGTAACCCCAGCACCAACCTCCCACAGTACACCTCCCACAGGTAACCCCAGCACCAACCTCCCACAGGTAACCCCAGCACCAACCTCCCACAGTACACCTCCCACAGGTAACCCCAGCACCAACCTCCCACAGGTAACCCCAGCACCAACCTCCCACAGTACACAACACCAACCCTCCACAGTATACATCCCACAGGTAACCCCAGCACCAACCTCCCACAGTACACAACACCAACCTCCCACAGTACACCTCCCACAGGTAACCCCAGCACCAACCTCCCACAATACACCTCCCACAGGTAACCCCAGCACCAACCTCCCACAGTACACCTCCCACAGGTAACCCCAGCACCAACCTCCCACAGTACACCTCCCACAGGTAACCCCAGCACCAACCTCCCACAGTACACAACACCAACCCCCCACAGTACACCTCCCACAGGTAACCCCAGCACCAACCTCCCACAGTACACCTCCCACAGGTAACCCCAGCACCAACCTCCCACAGTACACAACACCAACCTCCCACAGTACACCTCCCACAGGTAACCCCAGCACCAACCTCCCACAGTAACCCCAACACCAACCTCCCACAGTACACCTCCCACAGGTAACCCCAACACCAACCTCCCACAGTACACAACACCAACCTCCCACAGTACACATCCCACAGGTAACCCCTGCACCAACCTCCCACAGTACACCTCCCACAGGTAACCCCAGCACCAACCTCCCACAGTACACCTCCCACAGGTAACCCCAGCACCAACCTCCCACAGTACACAACACCAACCCCCCACAGTACACCTCCCACAGGTAACCCCAGCACCAACCTCCCACAGTAACCCCAACACCAACCTCCCACAGTACACCTCCCACAGGTAACCCCAGCACCAACCTCCCACAGTAACCCCAACACCAACCTCCCACAGGTAACCCCAGCACCAACCTCCCACAGTACACAACACCAACCTCCCACAGCACACATCCCACAGGTAACCCCAGCACCAACCTCCCACAGTACACCTCCCACAGGTAACCCCAGCACCAACCTCCCACAGTACACCTCCCACAGGTAACCCCAGCACCAACCTCCCACAGTACACCTCCCACAGGTAACCCCAGCACCAACCTCCCACAGTACACCTCCCACAGGTAACCCCAGCACCAACCTCCCACAGTACACAACACCAACCCCCCACAGTACACATCCCACAGGTAACCCCAGCACCAACCTCCCACAGTACACAACACCAACCTCCCACAGTACACCTCCCACAGGTAACCCCAGCACCAACCTCCCACAATACACCTCCCACAGGTAACCCCAGCACCAACCTCCCACAGTACACCTCCCACAGGTAGCCCCAGCACCAACCTCCCACAGGTAACCCCAGCACCAACCTCCCACAGTACACCTCCCACAGGTAACCCCAGCACCAACCTCCCACAGTACACCTCCCACAGGTAACCCCAGCACCAACCTCCCACAGTACACAACACCAACCCCCCACAGTACACATCCCACAGGTAACCCCAGCACCAACCTCCCACAGTACACAACACCAACCTCCCACAGTACACCTCCCACAGGTAACCCCAGCACCAACCTCCCACAGTACACCTCCCACAGGTAACCCCAGCACCAACCTCCCACAGTACACCTCCCACAGGTAACCCCAGCACCAACCTCCCACAGTACACAACACCAACCTCCCACAGTACACCTCCCACAGGTAACCCCAGCACCAACCTCCCACAGTAACCCCAACACCAACCTCCCACAGTACACCTCCCACAGGTAACCCCAACACCAACCTCCCACAGTACACAACACCAACCTCCCACAGTACACATCCCACAGGTAACCCCAGCACCAACCTCCCACAGTACACCTCCCACAGGTAACCCCAGCACCAACCTCCCACAGTACACCTCCCACAGGTAACCCCAGCACCAACCTCCCACAGTACACAACACCAACCCCCCACAGTACACATCCCACAGGTAACCCCAGCACCAACCTCCCACAGTACACAACACCAACCTCCCACAGTACACCTCCCACAGGTAACCCTAGCACCAACCTCCCACAATACACCTCCCACAGGTAACCCCAGCACCAACCTCCCACAGTACACCTCCCACAGGTAACCCCAGCACCAACCTCCCACAGGTAACCCCAGCACCAACCTCCCACAGTACACCTCCCACAGGTAACCCCAGCACCAACCTCCCACAGGTAACCCCAGCACCAACCTCCCACAGTACACAACACCAACCCTCCACAGTACACATCCCACAGGTAACCCCAGCACCAACCTCCCACAGTACACAACACCAACCTCCCACAGTACACCTCCCACAGGTAACCCCAGCACCAACCTCCCACAATACACCTCCCACAGGTAACCCCAGCACCAACCTCCCACAGTACACCTCCCACAGGTAACCCCAGCACCAACCTCCCACAGTACACCTCCCACAGGTAACCCCAGCACCAACCTCCCACAGTACACAACACCAACCCCCCACAGTACACCTCCCACAGGTAACCCCAGCACCAACCTCCCACAGTACACCTCCCACAGGTAACCCCAGCACCAACCTCCCACAGTACACAACACCAACCTCCCACAGTACACCTCCCACAGGTAACCCCAGCACCAACCTCCCACAGTAACCCCAACACCAACCTCCCACAGTACACCTCCCACAGGTAACCCCAACACCAACCTCCCACAGTACACAACACCAACCTCCCACAGTACACATCCCACAGGTAACCCCTGCACCAACCTCCCACAGTACACCTCCCACAGGTAACCCCAGCACCAACCTCCCACAGTACACCTCCCACAGGTAACCCCAGCACCAACCTCCCACAGTACACAACACCAACCCCCCACAGTACACCTCCCACAGGTAACCCCAGCACCAACCTCCCACAGTAACCCCAACACCAACCTCCCACAGTACACCTCCCACAGGTAACCCCAGCACCAACCTCCCACAGTAACCCCAACACCAACCTCCCACAGTACACCTCCCACAGGTAACCCCAGCACCAACCTCCCACAGTACACAACACCAACCTCCCACAGTACACATCCCACAGGTAACCCCAGCACCAACCTCCCACAGTACACAACACCAACCTCCTACAGTACACCTCCCACAGGTAACCCCAGCACCAACCTCCCACAGTACACCTCCCACAGGTAACCCCAGCACCAACCTCCCACAGTACACCTCCCACAGGTAACCCCAGGACCAACCTCCCACAGTACACCTCCCATAGTTAACCCCAGCACCAACCTCCCACAGTACACCTCCCACAGGTAACCCCAGCACCAACCTCCCACAGTACACAACACCAACCCCCCACAGTACACATCCCACAGGTAACCCCAGCACCAACCTCCCACAGTACACAACACCAACCTCCCACAGTACACCTCCCACAGGTAACCCCAGCACCAACCTCCCACAGGTAACCCCAGCACCAACCTCCCACAGTACACCTCCCACAGGTAACCCCAGCACCAACCTCCCACAGGTAACCCCAGCACCAACCTCCCACAGTACACCTCCCACAGGTAACCCCAGCACCAACCTCCCACAGTACACCTCCCACAGGTAACCCCAGCACCAACCTCCCACAGTACACAACACCAACCCCCCACAGTACACATCCCACAGGTAACCCCAGCACCAACCTCCCACAGTACACAACACCAACCTCCCACAGTACACCTCCCACAGGTAACCCCAGCACCAACCTCCCACAGTACACCTCCCACAGGTAACCCCAGCACCAACCTCCCACAGTACACCCCCCACAGGTAACCCCAGCACCAACCTCCCACAGTACACAACACCAACCTCCCACAGTACACCTCCCACAGGTAACCCCAGCACCAACCTCCCACAGTAACCCCAACACCAACCTCCCACAGTACACCTCCCACAGGTAACCCCAACACCAACCTCCCACAGTACACAACACCAACCTCCCACAGTACACATCCCACAGGTAACCCCAGCACCAACCTCCCACAGTACACCTCCCACAGGTAACCCCAGCACCAACCTCCCACAGTACACCTCCCACAGGTAACCCCAGCACCAACCTCCCACAGTACACAACACCAACCCCCCACAGTACACATCCCCCAGGTAACCCCAGCACCAACCTCCCACAGTACACAACACCAACCTCCCACAGTACACCTCCCACAGGTAACCCCAGCACCAACCTCCCACAGTACACCTCCCACAGGTAACCCCAGCACCAACCTCCCACAGTACACCTCCCACAGGTAACCCCAGCACCAACCTCCCACAGTACACAACACCAACCTCCCACAGTACACCTCCCACAGGTAACCCCAGCACCAACCTCCCACAGTAACCCCAACACCAACCTCCCACAGTACACCTCCCACAGGTAACCCCAACACCAACCTCCCACAGTACACAACACCAACCTCCCACAGTACACATCCCACAGGTAACCCCAGCACCAACCTCCCACAGGTAACCCCAGCACCAACCTCCCACAGTACACCTCCCACAGGTAACCCCAGCACCAACCTCCCACAGTACACAACACCAACCTCCCACAGTACACATCCCACAGGTAACCCCAGCACCAACCTCCCACAGTACGCAACACCAACCTCCCACAGTACGCAACACCAACCTCCCACAGTACACCTCCCACAGGTAACCCCAGCACCAACCTCCCACAATACACCTCCCACAGGTAACCCCAGCACCAACCTCCCACAGTACACCTCCCACAGGTAACCCCAGCACCAACCTCCCACAGGTAACCCCAGCACCAACCTCCCACAGTACACCTCCCACAGGTAACCCCAGCACCAACCTCCCACAGTACACCTCCCACAGGTAACCCCAGCACCAACCTCCCACAGTACACAACACCAACCCCCCACAGTACACCTCCCACAGGTAACCCCAGCACCAACCTCCCACAGTACACAACACCAACCTCCCACAGTACACCTCCCACAGGTAACCCCAGCACCAACCTCCCACAGTACACCTCCCACAGGTAACCCCAGCACCAACCTCCCACAGTACACCTCCCACAGGTAACCCCAGCACCAACCTCCCACAGTACACAACACCAACCTCCCACAGGTAACCCCAGCACCAACCTCCCACAGTAACCCCAACACCAACCTCCCACAGTACACCTCCCACAGGTAACCCCAACACCAACCTCCCACAGTACACAACACCAACCTCCCACAGTACACATCCCACAGGTAACCCCAGCACCAACCTCCCACAGTACACCTCCCACAGGTAACCCCAGCACCAACCTCCCACAGTACACCTCCCACAGGTAACCCCAGCACCAACCTCCCACAGTACACAACACCAACCTCCCACAGTACACATCCCACAGGTAACCCCAGCACCAACCTCCCACAGTACACCTTCCACAGGTAACCCCAGCAAAATGAAGCCATGAGAATTATCTTAGGATGCCCAAGAAATACTATGATTGAGAAAATCAGGATGGAGTTGAATCTGCAGAGTATTGGGGATAGAATTGCAGAGATAAATGTAGCTTCTGCCATTAGATTAATGAGAGGTGGGGGAGCTAATGAATTGGTCCTCTCAGTTCAAAAGGTGGGAAGTACTGAACAATGCATGATGAAGAAAAGAGCATATATGAATACCTTATGTTCTAATGTTATTAAGTATGATGTTATTTCAGAGTGTATTGCTGTGCCCAAGAGAAAATTCACACCACCATGGGAGGATTGTAATGTAGATGTAGTAATTACTCCCTTGCAAAAGAAAAAAAGTATGTATGAAATAGGAGAGCTGAGGGCAACATATGATTGTATAATTAGAAAATTGCCTACAGAAAACACTCTACTACATGTATATTGTGATGGGTCAGTAGCTAGGGATGGGAAGGCAGGATGTATATTGTGATGGGTCAGTAGCTAGGGATGGGAAGGCAGGATGTATATGTTCTTAACATTCTGAAACCTATATTGTTTGCTGATGATACTACACTCATCTACTCCAACCCCAACCCACATACACTAAATACTGTAATGTTGTTAATAATGAACTAAAAAAAGTCCACTTATGGATGTCAACCAACAAACTAACACTTAACATAGAAAAGACCTACTACATCTTATTTGGAAGCAAATCTACAAATGCAATTCAGCTTCAGATGACAATGTAAACATTAGCAATAACAATGATGGAAAGTTTCTTGGTCTATTCTTAGACAAGAGACTCAACTTCAGTACCCACATACAACACATAACTAAGAAAGTCTCTAAAACAGTTGGTATACTCTCCAAAATCAGATATTATGTACCTAACCCTGTTCTCATCTCTCTATATTATACACTAATCTATCCCTATCTCAACTATGGTATCTGTGCATGGGGTTCAACCACTGCAAACCACCTCAAGTCCATCATCACCCAGCAAAAATCTGCTATCAGAATAATATCAAATTCTGCTTTCAGACAACACTCAGCCCCCTTGTTTAACTCCCTAAACATGCTAAACATAATCTCACTCCATAAATTCTCTTGTGTCAACTACATTTACAAAACCCTTTTCTTAAATGCAAATCCTGCTCTGAAACTCTTCCTGGACAGATGTAATAGGACCCATTATCACCACACCAGAAATAAATATCTCTTTGATATCCCCAGAGTTAAACTTGTATAAATAAATAAATAAATAAATAAATATGTTTATTCAGGTAAGGTACATACATACAAGTAATGTTACATTAATGGATCGATATATAGATAGAGCTAGTACATACAATGCCTAAAGCCACTATTACGCAACGCGTTTCGGGCAGGAAAAACATTAATATCTAGAACTTAATACTAATTGAGCATAAAGAATAAAATGTGTTGAGAACAAATACAAATAAAGATAAAAAAAGGGGGAACATGACTGATAAAGCAGCACAAATACAATAGGTTGACAAACAGTGTTGATTAAAAAAAAAAAAAAAAAATAACAGACATGGGTTGACAATAGAGGGGTAAGGTAGGTTAGTGAATTTATTAGGTAGTGTTTAGTTTTTATCTTAAACTGGTTGAGAGAGGTACAGTCTTTAACATGGTTGGGAAGATCATTCCACATTCTGGGTCCCTTGATTTGTAGAGCATTTCTAGTTTGATTAAGTCGTACTCTTGGAATATCAAAACTGTATTTATTTCTGGTGTGGTGCTCATGGGTTCTGTTACAACCTTCAATGAAGCTTTTGAGCTTATATGTATGTATTTATAATGTATGTATGTAAACAATGTATTTATTATCATTTATCAATTCTGATAGAAATTACCTACTTAAAATTATCTGTTAGATTACGGACCTGCCTGAAACGCTGCGCATACTAGTGGCTTTACAAGATTGTAAATACTGTACTATTCAATGTATTCTCACAACCCCAATGTACCTACTTGTATATATATAAATAAAATAAAATAAAATATTGTGATGGGTCAGTAGCTAGGGATGGGAAGGCAGGATGCAGTATGCCAAACTGAATTCGTGCGCCCCTTGAGGGACTTGAAGTAGAGGGATAGGGATCACAGGATAAGTATGGGTTGCACAAACTACTGGTAACAGGATGAGTATGGGTTGCACAATTAATTACTACAAAGTGGTTGAGTATGGGGTGCACGTAAATGAAGACTCCCAAGAAGCAAATCAGAGATCAGCCCAAGCTTCATCTTGAGGCAAAGCTCAATGCCTTAAGCCATATTGATGCTCTGTCCACAGAGCATTCTCTCTCTCAAATCATAATAGTACACTAATGGTTCCCTACACCACCCCTCAGGTGCAGCTGCAGCAGGCTTGGGTGACATGATGACTATGGGGTGCACAATAAACTAACACTCACAGAATGAGTATGGGCTGCACAATAAGCTACCTCTCACAAGATTAGTAATAAAGAAACATTAATTTTTTGGGTAGGGTGACTGAAACTCATCCTGGGGTAAAAATGTTTATTTAAATTTATTATAGTTAAATGAATTTAGTAAATTATTCCATATATTGTATTATAAGTGAATTGACACTAAACTATAAATGATACTAATAAGGTTTTAAAAATGAAAAACAGTAAAAATCCTTCATGTAAGATATGGAAGTTGAAAAGTAAATTAACTGTAAACTAAATTATAAACTGTAGACATAATATAAAGTATTATAAGTAAAATACCTATAAACTACCAAATAATAAGGTGTAAGGAACCATTTCTATTGTTTGTCCTTTTTTACCTGTTTCCTCAGGTATTTTAAAATTCCCATTCCGTTGTTACTACACTGTTTTCCTGGTGTAGTTCCCTGTGGTTCAAATTTTACTACTTGTACTTCTTGCTGTTTCTGAATGATTGCTAATGGTAGCCCTTGTTGCACCTGCGGAACTTTTTGTAAATGTTCCACCTGCGGAACTTTTTGTACTTGTTGAATTTCTTGCACCTGCGGTACTTTTTGGACTTTATGCACCTGCTGCACTTGTAGCTCGTCAGGATTTTTTTCCAGGGCATTATCGCTATCACCTTCTGATCCTAATGTAAGTTTATCTGCATCAAGCTTCCTTGTGCGTGCTGGAAAAAAAATGAAAATAAAAAATAAAAAATTTCGAAATGGAAGATCCTGTGTAACAAATTTAATCAGTTACTATGATCGAGCCGCAGAAATTTTACAGGAAAGATATGGTTGGGTTGACTGCATCTATCTGGACCTAAAAAAGGCATTCAACAAAATTCCACATAAGAGTTTGTTCTGGAAACTGGAACATATTGGAGGGGTGACAGGTAAGCTTCTAACATGGATTAAAAAATTTCAAACTGATAGAAAAATGAGGGCAGTAATCAGAGGCAATGTATTGGACTGGAGAAATGTCACGAGTGGAGTACCACAGGGTTTAGTTCTGGCATTCATGGATAAATAATAAATAAATTGTTCATGATTTTTTTAGACAAAAGCTAGAATATGCAGCAGTTGTATGGTGCCCATATCTTAAGAAGTACATGTACAAACTTGAAATGATACAAAGACGTCATGGGTGTCATAGGGGCCCCAGCACACTGGTTTGCTAAAGGGCCCTTAATGCTGTCGAGACCTTATGGGCCCTTGGACCCATTACGTTAAGACATAGTGCTGTATTGGGCCACACACTTTTTGCCATATACATCAACGACAGAGATGATTGAATTGAAATTATATATATATATATATATATATATATATATATATATATATATATATATATATATATATATATATATATATATATATATATATATACATATATATATATATGCAACAATGATCACAAAAACACTGATCCAAGTATGCAGAATAACCACATATGAAAAATAGAAACTGCTTAACGCGTTTTCGGCTAATTCGCCTTCATCAGAGCAAAGTAGAATGAATTTTTCTATTCTATTTCTTTTCAAAGATTCTACTTTGCTCTGATGAAGGCGAATTAGCCGAAAACGCGTTAAGCAGTTTCTATTTTTCATATGTGGTTATTCTGCATATATATATATATATATATATATATATATATATATATATATATATATATATATATATATATATATATATATATATGAGAGAAAATAATAGGTGGTGATATATTTATATATTATGTGAACTACTTACACAAAAGAAGTTAGTGGTGAAGATCTTCTTGTCCTCTTCTTGTATTACGTTTTTTGGTAGGATACCATGTGTCACCCGTGCTGGTCCTTTCTTGTAATAGATAACGATTGATTCATACCCACAGCCACGCAGATATGTTAGCTGAAAAGCAAATAATATTTAAACAATAACACTATCTGGGAAAATGCAACAAAATAAATGTTTGAAGCATAGCTGGGCATGTGCAATAGAACCCATAATAGAATCACAATACCAGAAATAAATATCTTTGATATCCCCAGAGTCAAAGTTATTCTGTGTAAATACTCTATGCAAATAAAGGGACCTTGTCTATGGAACTCACTCGCTAACAAATTTAAAAACTGTCCAACTTCTGCCATTTTAAAAAATAAAACCAAAAAGTACCTAAATTTTTTCTTGATAGTTTCCTAACTAGTGTATTAAACTCGCACTGTATCTTATGAAATCCAATGCCAGAATATATGTGCCTAAACCATACAATTTTTCCATTGTAATCATTGCTATCACCTTATATCATGATTGTTATATTGAATGCATATCTTACTATATTATACCTTGAAATATTCCTCAAATTATGCTACAATTTATATGTTGATAACCCTCAAATTTTACTTTAATGTACATAGTAATCTTTGTGATACTTTCTTACAATGTACCAGCCAATTTTTTCCATTTTTGCTTTAAATTGCCTATTTAAAATTATCTGTTAGATTAAGGACCTGCCCAAAACACTATGTGTGCTAGTGGCTTTACAAGAATGTAAAAACATCAATGCTATGTACTCTCATAATCCCAGTGTGCTATCTTGTATATAAATAAATAAACAAATAGTATGTAAGTACTGTACAGCATTATTCATGTTGATTCTATACCTTATCAAGCAAGTTCAGCATAAGAAGAATACAAATGAATACAACAGATGTAGACAAACTTCAATACCTGATTTTCAATCCTTCGTAGAACCCGGCTTGCTGTATTTCGTTCTAAAGCCTTCTTGCCTTTAAGTAGAAAACAGGCTTCCTCTTCTTTCTTCATTAATTCTCTACTGTTTCGGAAGTCAGACTGGCAGAACTTGCAAACATTGCTTCGGACATGCACACATTGTTTGCAGTTTGTGCATCTCCTCAAGAATTTTCCCTGAAGACCTGAAGGAAATAATTTCTAATAAAATACTTATATTCAAATGACCTATGCTGCAAAAATTATAAGTTAAATTGTTGTTAAAATGTACTACAGTAATTAAATATATTATTTAAATTATGAAATAATCTACATTGCCACTAGTGAGAGCAATGTTAAAAATTTTAGGACTGCATCTGGAAATAACTTTAATTTTGGATGTGATTAACCATGCTGTAACTCGTATAACAAAACTGAGAGGAGTTGCATCCAACAGCCTGATTGACCAGGCTGTTAATTTCAAGCGAATACTATATTATTGGAAGAAAAAAAAATTATATATATATATATATATATATATATATATATATATATATATATATATATATATATATATATATATATATATATATATAATCAATATTGTAACTTTTTTTGTGTAATGACGTTTTCAAATAAAGTTAGATAAATATACACACATACCAAAAGAATAGGGGTGGTAGGAGAAGAAAATATGAAAGTGTTCAGTGAGGATCCACAAGGTCTTCTCTGAGTACTCTTTTTTTTCTTCTCCGAGGCTATGGGTCCCTACACTTGCACCAGAGGTGGTACCCCTCATATATATATATATATATATATATATATATATATATATATATATATATATATATATATATATATATATGACAGTGTCAGATTCACCACCAGCATCATACACCACCAGCACCATACACCACCAGCATCATACACCAACAGCACCATACACCACCAGCATCATACACCACCAGCATCATACATCACCAGCATCATACACCATCAGCATAATACACCACCAGCATCATACACCATCAGCACCATACACCACCAGCACCATACACCACCAGCATCATACACCACCAGCACCATACACCACCAGCATCATACACCATCAGCATCATACACCATCAGCATCATACACCATCAGCATCATACTCCACCAGAATCATACACCACCAGCATCATACACCACCAGCACCATACACCACCAGCATCATACACCATAAGCATCATACACCATCAGCATCATACACCATCAGCATCATACTCCACCAGCACCATACACCACCAGCATCATACACCACCAGCACCATCATACACCACCACCATGTCAAATGGACAGTGTCAAAATTATTCCCACATACTCCGTCACTATGTGATGGAGTATGTTTGGTGAAGTTTTATAGCTGGAGCTGGAAGATCCTGTCGAGATGACTTCTTCAAAGAGACTAATAGCTTCCACACACATTGTGTCTTGAGTCTTCCAGTACTTGGCCTACAGTTACCAGATCTGATTTACAGAAACTAGTGAACTATGGAGATAAGATTGTTAATAATATACTTTTTTGAGATTCATATGACTTGCAGCTTAAAAACCAACCTTATTTTAAAATAGTACACTAAAGTACATAGCAAATTGCGAAATTCGTAGCTTTAACTACTTTAAAGCTAAATTCTCAAGCTTTGAAAATAAGCACAATTTGCTATTTTAAGCGGAATCTGGCAACTCTGATTTAGCATGTAAACATTGACTTGCATTCACAATGTAGTTATTTATTTTTCAACAATTTAAAACGAGTTATGAAAATACACACATTGGTATATTATTGCAAAGGCACTATACTATATATATATATATATATATATATATATATATATAGATATATATATATATATATATATATATATATATACATATATATATATATATATATATATATATATATATATATATATATATATATATATATATATATATATATATATATATATATATATATAAATTGTTGCAAGTCGAGCAACAAATATTTTACATTGAACAACAAATGAGATTGGAAAAGCAGTATTGCCAAAATAGACCCCAGACACACCCTGTGGGTAGTAATGGACCCCCATACCGACCCTATGAGGGGTAGTGGACCCCATAATAACACTATGGGCGATAGTGGACACTATACAAACACTATGGGCGGTAGTTGACTTCATAGAGACCCTGTGGGCGGTAAGGGACCCCCTATCGACCCTGTGGGCGGCAGTGGACCCCCTATCGATCCTGTGGGCGGCAGTGGACCCCCTACCGACCCAGTGGGTGGCAGTGGACCCCCTGCCGACCCTGTGGGCGGTAGTGGACCCCTACCGACCCTGTGGACGGTAGTTGACTTCATAGCGACCCTGTGGGCGGTAGTGGACCCCATACCGACCCTGTGGGTGGCGGTGGACCCCATACCGACTCTGTGGGCGGCAGTGAACCCTATATACTAATCCTGTGGGCGATACTGTACCCTATAGTCATCCTATGGGGGCAATGAACGCCATACATATCCAGTGGGTGTTATTGTACCCCATACTTATTCTGTGGGTGGTTGGAGCCCCATACCCATCCTGTGGGTTATAGTGGACCCCATACTCATCCTGTGGGTGGTATTGGACCCCATACCCATCCTGTGGGTGGTTGTGAGCCCATACCCATCCTGTCGGTGGTAGTGGATGCAATACACATCCAGTGGATGGTATTGGATCCCATACCCTTCCTGTGGGTGGAAGTGATCCCCATACCATTCCTGTGGGTGGATGTGACCCCCATACTCATCCTGCGGGTGTTATTGGACCCCTTACCCACCTAACAGGTGGTAGTGGACCCTATACTAATCCTATAGTTTCCTATAATCCACACCATACCATCTTGTTTGCAGTAGTTTACCCTATATACATTCCAACATAACATCGTTTTCTGTTAGCGTTCCTACAAAACATTCTTTAAAGATTTCTAAAGCACAAACTATGGTATATAATATTGATTGGTGAAGCACTGTTATTCTATGTAATAATTTATTGTGCTTATTATAATTTACTAAGAACAACTAATATTTCTCAAAACAAAACTACGAGCCTTCAATAGGATGTAGATGATCTGTAATATTATAAGAGCATGGACAATAGTAGGTGAATTTCACAACCCATGTGGGACCTGAAAACTACAATTTTCGTTATAATTGAACCAATCACGACTATTCAGCTATCTACGTTGATGGACGAGTACTGTGAGACGTAAATTGGTACGTGAGGAAGAGTTTGAGCCTTGGTAAAAAAGTTAACTGGGAATATATCACATATGTACTAAATCACATTCCACATATTGACTTTAAGCACTAAGTCATATATGTGCTGTCTTGTGTGAGAACGGGTTGCTCAAGCAGATGAGCATCGACATCAACAGAGGAGGTCTCGACCACTGTCAGACGCACCCGCTTCGGCGTTTACCTGCACTCGCTGTAGTTGGGACTGTCATTCTCGGGTTGGCCTTCACAGCCACAGCAGGCGCAGCATCCAACTACACTATAACAACTAGACACCCAGGGCACAACTCCATAACCCGCACGGGGTTGACCTTCACAGCCACAGCAGGCGCAGCATCCAACTACACTATAACAACTAGACACCCAGGGCACAACTCCATAACCCGCATGGGGTGGACCGATGCCTACTTCTAGTTAAGGTAATTATGGCAAAATTATAGTACTAATAAAGACAATCATGTTAATATTATAGTAATAATTAGGGAATTTTTGTAAAATTATAGTAATAATTAAAGAAATTATGGTAATATTATAGTAATAGTTCAGGTAATTATGGTAATATTATAGTAATAGTTCAGGTAATTATGGTAATATTATAGTAATAGTTCAGGTAATTATGGTAATATTATAGTAATAGTTCAGGTAATTATGGTAATATTATAGTAATAGTTCAGGTAATTATGGTAATATAATAGTAATAGTTCAGGTAATTATGGTAATTGTGAGATTTTTATTCTTGACAGGTTATCAAAAGAATTAAGTCCTATTGATGTTACGTTAATGGTAACTACCTCGCAAGAGAGGCAGACCTTAAACAGCAAGAGCTGCCAGTGGCAGATATTTAATCTTAAAGCTTAAGATCATAGGACCGCGGGAGCAAACCGCCAGGCGAAACCACTCGGGTAACACCTGTCACTTAGGTCGCTGGCTCCTCCTAGCTAACAAACTAATAAAGGGTAGCCGACGGATTCTCACCTCTTATTTATAGAAGTGTGGTGCTGTGCAATGGACTCGAGCTTTAGATACAGACTTGATATGAACATAAGCAGGCAAAGCGTTGCAGAATATAAAATGTGGGGCAGTAAAATTGGAAGGTTTGACGTAAACGACCGTTTTCTATAACAAAACAATTTATTCACAAAACAAGAACTAAAACTACTACACAGTGAATTTACGTTACTTTACTGTCACTCCAGTGGCACATTAAAGTACAGCTAATCAACAGCCTGATGGACCCACGGTCTCCTTATCCCGTCGTCGCTGACTGAACAATGACACTAACTGAACAAAGTGGTGCCCACTGGTGACGCAAGCTTGCAATCAATATTGTCACGGCTTCACGGTGACCAATACTATAATCACAAAAACTTGACTGGCGCTCGCTGCCCACAACGAGGTACCAAGTAACAAGGCGGTTAATCCAAGAATGATAACCCCTTATAAAAAAAAATCTTACGTTAACACTTGTCTCTCAGGACAAACAAAACAAAAGTTACTCTAATTGAATTTAAACAATTACGTTAACACACACGTGTCTCAACGACACTTAAATGGCATCAATAACTCGTAAATCAATTAATTACATCAACTTGAAAGTCAAGCATTCGGTGAGTAATTCCCAATTAATTACTGAATACAACAACCTATTAATACAGACGAGTATTGACAAAGCCTACTGTCTCTCAACTGACAGTTCTCTTCCGGTCTTACGACAAGATTACCTTAACGAGGGTAGACTACTGTACCACACACAATGTTCCAATACTCCGTGTAAACAACATCAACACCTGGTGAATTCACTAAGTGGCGATTACTAATTATCTTTAATTAGCTACGAGTGCTTAATCACTCTGTCCGCCGACAGAGCTGATCAGTCCAACGAATTACAGCAGCTTAATTACAGCGCAATTGACTCCGATCATCACAGACCGTCAACCCCTTACGTTAATTACTCAATTAACGACAGCTCGTTAACTCGTTAACACTACGTTAGTCTTCACTTGACAATTCCTCCACTGCGTGAACTTCACTGTGACTGTTGCCTTTACACGTACCTACGTTAATCACAACAATGTTCAACGAACAAGTGACCTCGTTAAGTAAATCGTGACCCCCGGTGACGTTAACTGACTTTAATTCTCACGGAATCCTTCACAGTACACAACGCCTTCCACCAAGGTCAAACTTGTCTATGGTTTACACACGGTACAACACAGTACAACACAGTACATCCTTGCCACTCACGGCAAAACTTGTAAATGACTTCCCCCAGTAAATTATCCACCAATAATTCACACTTTACCACAACACAACAGTAAAATATATAACCAAGGGAAATCTCCCTGTTACCACTTTCCACTGCTGAAAAGAGGGAATCAAATTACAGCGAATACATACACGGCACATAGCAAAATTATAGAAGTAAATAACTCACTTTACCTCTGAATGTGTCACTAGGTGTCTTCACACACGTCATAAATCACAGTTGGGCCCAATCCTCAACTTGATGACAAACAGGGTAGACTCACACGTCTCCAATTCCCATTCACCTCCCCAGGTGGTCACAGGGACAGAGGACAGACGGACCACTGGGGGCGAACCCAGCTTCAGAGTTTTATTACCCAAACGGAAACAGTGTACTTACATTAATGATGTGGGGCCCCTCTTTCACTCACACATACACATCAATCACACTCCCACTGCTGCTGCTGGATGATGACGTAGGCGTCCTCACTTCCTACACGTGGTCAGGTGGAGCACAGGGTTCTAGACCACGGGGTTAGCTCTACACACACACAGAGACCAGGATGGCGCAGACACACCGGCACAGGCAGCCAAGGTTGTGCACAACAGCAGGGATGCGGTACCACGCCCCTTCCACTTGACACGGTACCCCAGGATACGACGGTACACGGTGTTACACGGTACACGAGATGGAGTCCTTCACTGTTCCTCAGAATTATAACATTTAAGGTTTCTCTCATAACACTGAAACCTTTTCTGGCATGTCTCACAGCAGTATCTTCAAGCACAGATACGATCGACGGCGGATGTCGTTTTTGTAGCCCGATAATTAACGCCTCACTCAGTCCAGCTCCTCTAAGATGGCGTCCCACAATTACGCGGCTAGATGACAAGTTCACACGGCTCGATACAAGCCCCTTTCCGATTACCGGATTCTTACGCACGGCACACGGAAAGATAGCAAGATGTAGGCGTGACTTTAGCAACGTTGCAGGCGGTATTTTCCGATGCTTGGCCTAGCACGGGAAATGTCCTGTCCTCAGGCAGCAACGTATTAGGTAAGAATGTCTTTTCCCGCCAATATCATGCCTGGGGTACCCATGCGGTACCCCTCAGCGTCTTGGCCAATCACGGTTCAGCATTTCTGAGGCCCAGGCCCTCAGCCACTCCCGCACCTGCCCCATGACGCTACCCCCCCTCACACGAGGTGGACACGTGATAGGGGGGGTTGGTCTACGGCCGTTAACCCCCCATACCTCCCTCTCTACACTTGTACAAAAATTCCCTGAAATCAACTCCCTCCTGTAATTTCCTTCACAGACCTGATACAGCGATCAGAATGACATCAATGGCTAGCAAATGTCACGGGCTGTCCAACGACACCCAACACGACTGTGGAAAAGTTATATACAGAAAGTTGAATCACGGTGCACATCACTGGTGCACTGTGCAATTTCGTACTTAATTCAGTGCGCGAGAGAGCAGGGAAAATATGTCTCCTGACAGTAATATTATAGTAATAGTTCAGGTAATTATGGTAATATTATAGTAATAGTTCAGGTAATTATGGTAATATTATAGTAGTAGTTCAGGTAATTATGGTAATATTATAGTAGTAGTTCAGGTAATTATGGTAATATTATAGTAATAGTTCAGGTAATTATGGTAATATTATAGTAATAGTTCAGGTAATTATGGTAATATTATAGTAATAGTTCAGGTAATTATGATAATATTATAGTAATAGTTCAGGTAATTATGGTAATATTATAGTAATAGTTCAGGTAATTATGGTAATATTATAGTAATAGTTCAGGTAATTATGGTAATATTATAGTAATAGTTCAGGTAATTATGGTAATATTATAGTAATAGTTCAGGTAATTATGGTAATATTATAGTAATAGTTCAGGTAATTATGGTAATATTATAGTATTCTTTAGGTAATTATCTTATATTCCTTTCAATATCTTATGACATTTAAAAGGTTTTTGATAACTTAAGTTTATTTACTCAAGAGAGGAAAGACTCCTGAATGAAAACCGGACTTTAGATAAAACTTGTCAAATACATATCCAAAAATACAGACTTCAAACGATTGCACACACACACACACACACACACACACACACACACACACACACACACACACACACACACACACACACACACACACACACACACACACATACACACACACACACACACACACACACAAATCACGGAGAGATAGATTGGGAAACGAGGAATCCCCATGGCGGGGAGGAGACCTGGGGAGCGAAGCTGGTAGACGTTATTGACAGGAATTTCCTAACACAGCATGTGAAAGAAGATACTAGGGAAAGAGGAGGGGATACGCCCAGCCTATTAGATCTCATTATCACTCAGAATGTAGAAGACATCGAGCAGTTGGAACATGAAATACCACTAGGAGCTAGTGACCATTGTGTCCTAGTCTTTGACTACATGATGGAGTTTAAAATTGTGACCAAAGGACAAGAGGTCCGGGAAAGGAGACTTGATTACAGAAAAGGGGACTACAGAAGGATAAGGGACTACCTGGGAGAAGTGCAGTGGGAGGAAGAACTTAGAGGAAAAACAGTGCAAGGTATGATGAACCAAGTCATATTGAAATGCAAGGAGGCTGAAGATAGATTTATTCCAACAATAAAGGAAAAAAGCAGGAGGGAATATAATAACCCATGGTTTAATAGACAGTGTCAGGAAGCAAAGGTGAGAAGCAGGAGGGAGTGGAGGAAGTACAGAAGACAAAGGACAGAGGACAACAGGATTAGATGTAACAGAGCTAGGAATGATTACATTAACATAAGACGAGTGTCGGAAAGAAATTATGAGAATGATATTGCAGTCAAAGCGAAAAAGCAACCAAAATTACTACATAGCCATATAAGAAGGAAGATGTCGGTAAATGACCAAGTGACAAGACTGAGGAAAACAGAAGGGGCATATACAGAAAGCGACAAGGAAATCTGCGAGGTACTGAATGCAAAATTCCATGGAGTGTTCACAACCGAGCCTGAGCAGCTCCCATTGTTAGAAGAGATTACCCAAGATGAAAGACTATCAGATAAAGAGGTGACAGCAGAGGATGTAATGAAACAGTTGACAACACTGGATGCAAATAAAGCTGTTGGACCAGACAAAGTATCACCGTGGATACTCAAAGAGGCAGCGCAGGCTCTCAGCGTGCCTCTGGCAATGATCTTTAATGAATCACTTATGTCGGGAGAATTGCCCAGTTGTTGGAAGGAGGCAAATGTCGTACCGATTTTCAAAAAAGGTGATAGGGAGGAGGCACTTAACTACAGACCCGTATCACTGACAAGCATCCCCTGCAAAATACTTGAAAGAATAATTAGGCTAAGACTTGTTGAGCACCTGGAGAGCATTGGGTTTGTAAACAAGCACCAACATGGGTTCTGGACAGGGAAATCATGCCTAACAAACCTTTTAGAATTCTATGATAAAGTAACAAGGATAAGGCAGGACAGAGAAGGCTGGGCAGACTGCATATTTCTTGACTGCCAAAAGGCCTTTGATACGGTACCGCACATGAGACTGCTATACAAACTTGAGAGGCAGGCAGGAGTAAGCGGAAAGGCCCTAGTATGGGTGAAGAACTACCTAACAGGAAGGAGCCAGAGGGTAATGGTAAGGGGCGAAAAGTCGGACTGGCGAACAGTAACAAGTGGAGTACCTCAAGGATCGGTGCTGGGACCAATCCTCTTTCTAATTTACGTAAATGATATGTTTACAGGAGTGGAATCATACATGTCAATGTTTGCAGATGACGCAAAATTAATGAGAAGAGTTGTGACAGACGAGGATTGTAGGATCCTCCAAGAGGACTTAAACAGGCTGCAGAGATGGTCAGGGATATGGCTACTGGAGTTTAACACCAGTAAATGTAAAGTTATGGAAATGGGATCAGGTGACAGGAGACCAAAGGGACAGTACACAATGAAGGGGAACAGCCTACCTGTAACGATTCGAGAAAGAGACCTGGGAGTGGATGTGACACCTAATCTAACTCCTGAGGCACATATAAATAGGATAACGACAGCAGCGTACTCTACACTGGCGAAAATTAGAACTTCATTCAGAAACCTAAATGAGGAAGCTTTTAGGGCACTTTACACTGACTACGTGAGACCCGTCTTAGAGTATGCCGCGCCATCATGGAGCCCCCACCTGAAGAAACACATAAAGAAACTGGAGAAGGTTCAGAGGTTTGCGACGAGGCTTGTCCCAGAGTTACGAGGGATGGGATATGAAGAGCGGCTGAAGGAACTGAACCTAACGACACTAGAGAAAAGAGGGGAGAGAGGAGATATGATAGGGACATATAAAATACTCAGGGGAATTGACAAAGTGGAAATAGATGAAATGTTCACACGTAATAATAACAGAACGAGGGGACATGGGTGGAAACTGGAAACTCAGATGAGTCACAGAGATGTTAGGAAGTTTTCTTTTAGCGTGAGAGTAGTAGAAAAATGGAATGCACTTGGGGAACAGGTTGTGGAAGCAAATACTATTCATACTTTTAAAACTAGGTATGATAGGGAAATGGGACAGGAGTCATTGCTGTAAACAACCGATAGCTAGAAAGGCGGGATCCAAGAGTCAATGCTCGATCCTGCAAGCACATATAGGTGAGTACATATAGGTGAGTACACACACACACACACACACATACACACACACACACACACACACACACACACACACACACACACACACACACACACACACACACACACACACACACACACACACACACATCGCTTACTCATCTGGTTGTGTGAGCGGGAGGAGTCTGGTATGTACCCCTCTCTGGTCAATTAATCAGGTGTACAGATTGAGGTAAAAGATTATCAAATTCTCGTTCAGGATATCGTATATATTTAAAAATCTCCGAGTGGCTCATTTAGGCAGAGGTAACGCATAAGGGATATCTTGACACATACAAGCACGCCCGCCCAAGTACGTATACACGCACACAAGTGTGCACACGCTAAAACACACACACACGTGCACACACACACACACACACACAATTGTTCAGTCAGGGGAAAAGGCATCAACACCTGGGATAGGACCTTACTATCCTCCCCCCTCTTGACCCCACCATCTGACCTGACCTGACTTAGTCGCCATCTCAGCCCCCCTTTCCACCCCCAGTCCCCCGCATCGACCATACACACACTCTTCCCCTCCCCACTCTCCCTCTCTCCCACTCCCTCTCTCCCACTATCTCTCTCCTGCTCTCTCTCTCCTGCTCTCTCTCTCCTGCTCTCTCTCTCCTGCTCTCTTGCTCTCTCTCTCTCTCTCTCTCTCTCTCTCTCTCTCTCTCTCTCTCTCTCTCTCTCTCTCTCTCTCTCTCTCTCTCTCTCTCTCTCTCTCTCCCTCCCTCCCTCCCCCTCTCCCTCCCTCTCTTTCCTTCCCCCTCCCTCCCCCTCTCCCTCCCTCTCTTTCCTTCCCCCTCCCTCTCTGCCCACACACACACACACACCTCCCCCCCTCTCTCCCTCACCCGCTCTCTCCCTCACCCGCTCTCTCCCTCACCCGCTCTCTCCCTCACCCACTCTCTCCCTCTCCTCTCTCTCCCTCCCGCCTCTCTCCCCATCTCCTCCCCCCCCTCCCCTTCTACTTTCTTCTCACTTCAGTGGAAGGGTCGGATCCCCCCCCACCCACCCATTTATCTTTCCCTTTATCACTCCCTTTCTCTCTCTCTTTCTCTCTCTCTTCCTCTCTCTCTCTCCCTCCCCCATCCCAACAGGGTCAAGCATGGCAGCCAGAGGTCCCAGGGGAACAGGAAAGAGCCAAGGTGACGAGATGAAAGAAATGTTCGCCCAGTTTCTGGAGGACATCAAGAGTGAGATGCAAGAAATGATGATGGAAATGAAGAACGAAATAAGCAACCTGAAAAGAGAGCTGACAGCAGCAAAGGAGGAGATTAGAGCCCTCAAAGAGAATGGTATCGAGGTTGAGAATCAGAAAACCACCCAGGGAGAAGGTGATAATAGTTTTCTGGATGAGAATGCCACAATAAAAGCAACATTTGCGGAAATACTAAAAAAAATAACTCTGAAGTAATGACTGCAGTGATGGAGGTGGCCATGAAAGCAGCCACCTCGCAGGAGGCGGCACGCTCCACTAGCCAACTGCTGGAAAGGAACAGATCAGTGGTTGCTGTGGGTATTAAGGAACAGGAAGGATCTAATAGGACAGAGTGGAATGACAAGGACAAAGCAGCAGTGAATGAAGTACTAAAGGCACTAGACATGGAAGGGGCTGAGCATAGCATTGAGAAGGTTTTCAGGCTAGGCCGGTACAACAAAGACCGAGACCAAATGATAAAGATAGTGTTTGCAAACGAGAACACAAAGGAGAAGATCCTATCAAGGAAGAGCTCCCTGAAAAACGTGGGAAAATTAAAAAATGTATTCCTCCAGAGAGACATGACAAGGGAGGAGAGAGCCGTGGCGGCAGAAGCAAGGAAAAGGCGCAGGGCGAGAGGGGAAACCAGGAAGTCACAGCTCCCAACACAACACCCCCAGAGGCGAGGGGGGAACCCACAACCAGCTATCCAGTAACACCAGAAGGGAGGACAACCCCGCCTCCCTCCTCTGCATAGAAAACCCCCCTACCCCAAACCCTCCCTGCCCCCACTCAAATGTTCAGCCAAATCTCCCTCCTCCCACACCCAATCCCCACCCTTCTACCCCTCCCCTCCTCCCGAGTCCTCCCTCCCCCCCTTTCCTTCCCGTCCTCCCTCCCCTTTCACCCCATACCCTCCCTGTCCCCCCCCCCCCCCCTTCACTGGATCCCCCGCCCCTCATCCCAGTATCCTCTGAGACCCTGTTATCCACCTCACAGGTCCTCACTCCCATGGAACAGCCTCCCCCACCAGCAGAACACTCACCAAGGAGGCGATTTGAGAAGGGACAGAAGAAAGTGAGCCTCAAAGCGATGTACACTAACATAGATGGAATTACAAATAAAGCAAATGAGCTTGGAGAACTGGTACTAGAGGAAAACCCAGACATAATAGCCCTCACAGAAACAAAGATCACGAAAACGATAACAAATGCAGTGTTCCCACACCCACAGGACTATTATGTTATGAGGAAAGAGAGAGAAGGAAGAGGTGGGGGTGGTGTAGCTCTGCTGGTAAGAAAAGGCTGGGATTTTGAGGAGATGGATATTCAGGGCTGTGAAGGTTTCAGTGACTACATAGCAGGTACTGTAACAAATGGAGGGAAAAAAATTATAGTCGCAGTCATATATAATCCACCACCAAATGACAGAAGACCTAGACAGGAATATGATAGAAACAACATGGCCACCATTAACATAATAGAAAGAGCAGCTTCTGTTGCTAGCAGGAATGGATCTGGACTACTAATTATGGGAGACTTCAACCATGGGAAGATAGATTGGAAGAATAGAGACCCGCATGGAGGACCAGAAACATGGAGAGCTAAGCTGCTGGACGTGGCAACAAGAAACTTTCTAAGCCAGCACACCAAAGAACCAACAAGAATGAGAGGAGAAGATGAACCAGCAATGCTTGATTTGATATTTACCCTAAATGAATGGGATATAAGGGAAGTTAAGATGGAAGCGCCCTTGGGAATGAGTGACCACAGTGTATTGAACTTTGAGTACCTGGTAGAACTAGGACTTATCTCCCCCCAAAAAGAACTAGGAAACAAAAGGCTGGCATACCGAAAGGGGAATTATGAACAGATGAGAAGTTTCCTAAGTGAAATACCTTGGGACACAGACCTCAGAGACAAGTCTGTACAGGGTATGATGGACTATGTTACCCAAAAGTGTCAGGAGGCAGTAAACAGGTTCATCCCGGCCCAAAGGGAAAAATCCGAGAAGCAACAGAAGAATCCATGGTATAATAGGGCATGTATGGAAGCGAAGAAACTGAACAAAAAGGCGTGGAGGAACTTCCGGAATAACAGAACACCAGAAAGCAGAGAGAGATACCAGAGAACCAGGAATGAGTACGTCAGGGTGAGAAGAGAAGCAGAGAAAATTTTTGAAAATGATATAGCAAACAAAGCCAAGACCGAACCAAAGCTACTCCACAGTCACATCAGAAGGAAAACAACAGTGAAAGAACAGGTATTGAAACTTAGAACAGGCGAGGACAGGTATACAGAGAGGTGTGTGAGGAACTCAACAAGAGGTTCCAGGAGGTCTTCACAATAGAACAGGGTGAGGTCACTGTGCTAGGAGAAAGGGAGGTAAACCAGGCGGCCTTGGAGGAGTTCGAAATTACGAGAGAGGAGGTCAAGAGACACCTGCTGGATCTGGATGTTAGAAAGGCTGTTGGTCCAGATGGGATCTCACCATGGGTACTGAAAGAGTGTGCAGAGGCACTTTGCTTGCCACTCTCCATAGTGTATAGTAAGTCACTAGAGACGGGAGACCTACCAGAAATATGGAAGATGGCGAATGTGGTCCCAATATGCAAAAAGGGCGACAGACAAGAGGCACTGAACTACAGGCCAGTGTCCTTGACTTGTATACCATGCAAGGTGATGGAGAAGATCGTGAGAAAAAACCTGGTAACACATCTGGAGAGAAGGGACTTCGTGACAAATCGCCAACATGGATTCAGGGAGGGTAAATCTTGCCTTACAGGCTTGATAGAATTCTACGATCAGGTGACACAGATTAAGCAAGAAAGAGAGGGCTGGGCGGACTGCATTTTCTTGGATTGTCGGAAAGCCTTTGACACAGTACCACATAAGAGGCTGGTACATAAGCTGGAGAGACAGGCAGGTGTAGCTGGTAAGGTGCTCCAGTGGATAAGGGAGTATCTAAGCAATAGGAAGCAGAGAGTTACGGTGAGGGGTGAGACCTCCGATTGGCGTGAAGTCACCAGTGGAGTCCCACAGGGCTCTGTACTCGGTCCTATCTTGTTTCTGATATATGTAAATGATCTCCCGGAGGGTATCGATTCATTTCTCTCAATGTTTGCGGACGATGCTAAAATTATGAGAAGGATTAAAACAGAAGAGGACTGTTTGAGGCTTCAAGAAGACCTAGACAAGCTGAAGGAATGGTCGAACAAATGGTTGTTAGAGTTTAACCCAACCAAATGTAATGTAATGAAGATAGGTGTAGGGAGCAGGAGGCCAGATACAAGGTATCATCTGGGAGAGGAAATTCTTCAGGAGTCAGAGAAGGAAAAAGACTTTGGGGTTGATATCACGCCAGACCTGTCTCCTGCAGCACACATCAAGCGGATAACATCAGCGGCATATGCCAGGCTGGCCAACATACGAACGGCATTCAGAAACTTGTGTAAAGAATCATTCAGAACTTTGTATACCACATATGTCAGGCCAATCCTGGAGTATGCAGCCCCAGCATGGAGTCCATATCTAGTCAAGGATAAGACTAAACTGGAAAAGGTTCAAAGGTTTGCCACCAGACTAGTACCCGAGCTGAGAGGTATGAGCTACGAGGAGAGACTACGGGAATTAAACCTCACTTCGCTGGAAGACAGAAGAGTTAGGGGGGACATGATCACCACATTCAAGATTCTGAAGGGGATTGATAGGGTAGATAAAGACAGTCTATTTAACACAAGGGGAACACGCACAAGGGGACACAGGTGGAAACTGAGTGCCCAAATGAGCCACAGAGATATTAGAAAGAACTTTTTTAGTGTCAGAGTGGTTGACAAATGGAATGCATTAGGGGGTGATGTGGTGGAGGCTGACTCCATACACAGTTTCAAGTGTAGATATGACAGAGCCCGATAGGCTCAGGAATCTGTACACCTGTTGATTGACGGTTGAGAGGCGGGACCAAAGAGCCAGAGCTCAACCCCCGCAAACACAACTAGGTGAGTACAACTAGGTGAGTACACATACACACACACACACACACACACACACACACACACACACACACACACACACACACACACACACACACACACACACACACACACACACACACACACACACACACATACACACACACACACACACACACACACACACACACACACACACACACACACACACACACACACACACACACACACACATGCTGCACGTGTGGCAACGTACAAGAATAGCGTGTTCTGGGTGTGGCAACACATAGATAAGGTGTTGTGAGTGTTGAGAATTTGAATAAGGTGTTGTGAGTGTTGCAACACTGAAATGGAAAGTTATAAGTGTTGGAACACAAGAAGGAGTTTTGCGAGTGATGCAAAATAAAACGTGTTGTGAGTGTTGCAACAAAACAATACGTAGCCAGGATGGTCACTCATAAATAACATACTGTGAGGGTTACAACATGTTATTACTGTAATGTAACGTTTCAACACATTATGCCGGCATTGTAATACAACACATTATGCCGGCATTGTAATACAACACATTATGTCTGCATTGTAATACAACACATTATACCGGCATTGTAATACAACACATTATGCCGGCATTGTAATACAACACATTATGCCAGCATTGTAATACAACACATTATGCCAGCATTGTAATACAACACATTATGCCAGCATTGTAATACAACACATTATGCCAGCATTGTAATACAACACATTATGCCGGCATTGTAATACAACACATTATGCCGGCATTGTAATACAACACATTATGCCGGCATTGTAATACAACACATTATGCCGGCATTGTAATACAACACATTATGCCGGCATTGTAATACAACACATTATGCCGGCATTGTAATACAACACATTATGCCGGCATTGTAATACAACACATTATGCCAGCATTGTAATACAACACATTATGCCGGCATTGTAATACAACACATTATGCCAGCATTGTAATACAACACATTATGCCGGCATTGTAATACAACACATTATGCCGGCATTGTAATACAACACATTATGCCGGCATTGTAATACAACACATTATGCCGGCATTGTAATACAACACATTATGCCGGCATTATAATACAACACATTATGCCAGCATTGTAATACAACACATTATGCCGGCATTATAATACAACACATTATGCCGGCATTGTAATACAACACATTATGCCAGCATTGTAATACAACACATTATGCCGGCATTGTAATACAACACATTATGCCGGCATTGTAATACAACACATTATGCCGGCATTGTAATACAACACATTATGCCGGCATTGTAATACAACACATTATGCCAGCATTGTAATACAACACATTATGCCGGCATTGTAATACAACACATTATGTCGGCATTGTAATACAACACATTATGCCGGCATTGTAATACAACACATTATTTCTTTGTTGCAACATCACAACACGTTATTTCAATGTTGTCACACGCAATTATATTTATAAGTACTGCAACATTCAGAACACATTATTTATGTTGTAACTGTAACAAGAGGTTATTGCCTTGCAACACTCACACCGCGTCATTGCTGTGTTGTAACTGTAACAAGAGGTTATTGCCTTGCAACACTCACACCGCGTCATTGCTGTGTTGTAACACTCAAAGCACAGTTTACAGTGTTGCAATTTTGCAACTATCATCGTGTAATTATTGTGATGCAACACTCACAACTCAAATTGCCATCAAGTGTTTAACGTTGTATTCTTGCCAGATATTAATGTTTTATTGCAAATATGTAAATTTTATAAAAGTTAGCGATTGAATAAATAAACAAAAGGTGATAGAAAACAAATAACTGACAAGTGATTAAATAGATGTATATAAAATAAATGAATAAATAAAATGTGACTGAATGAACAAACTATGTTAGATTAAATAAAATGTTATTTAACATATATAATAAAGTTGCTGTAATTGACAAACATAACGAGATTGAACATTTAAAATGTGATTATATAAATGAAAATTGCGAATAAATAATTAAAACTGAATTATTATGTAACTAAATGAAAATAGGAAATGTCAGCCACTGAGAGTTGGAACTGGTGACCGCGTGAACACCGGGTCCAACTGGTGACCGCGTGAACACCGGGTCCAACTGGTGACCGCGTGAACACCGGGTCCAACTGGTGACCGCGTGAACACCGGGTCCAACTGGTGACCGCGTGAACACCGGGTCCAACTGGTGACCGCGTGAACACCGGGTCCAACTGGTGACCGCGTGAACACCGGGTCCAACTGGTGACCGCGTGAACACCGGGTGCAACTGGTGACCGCGTGAACACCGGGTCCAACTGGTGACCGCGTGAACACCGGGTCCAACTGGTGACCGCGTGAACACCGGGTCCAACTGGTGACCGCGTGAACACCGGGTCCAACTGGTGACCGCGTGAACACCGGGTCCAACTGGTGACCGCGTGAACACCGGGTCCAACTGGTGACCGCGTGAACACCGGGTCCAACTGGTGACCCCGTGAACACCGGGTCCGACTGGTGACCGCGTGAACACCGGGTCCGACTGGTGACGGCGTGAACACCGGGTCCGACTGGTGACCGCGTGAACACCGGGTCCAACTGGTGACTGCGTGAACACCGGGTCCAACTGGTGACCGCGTGAACACCGGGTCCAACTAGTGACCGCGTGAACACCGGGTCCAACTGGTGACCGCGTGAACACCGGGTCCAACTGGTGACCGCGTGAACACCGGGTCCAACTGGTGACCGCGTGAACACCGGGTCCAACTGGTGACCGCGTGAACACCGGGTCCAACTGGTGACCGCGTGAACACCGGGTCCGACCTCCCAGTCTGGCCACGACTCTTCCTGCTTAATGAAGAACTCAACAGTCATACATTCATCCACTTCATCATACATCATCAACTGACAACTGAGGCGTGAGAAGACAAAATCAGGAAGGAAAAGTCTCTGAGGAAGCGAGGTAAGGTAAGGTAATTATGAGGTGAAAGTACTATCTTGAGGTTATCTTGAGATGATTTCGGGGCTTTTTTAGTGTCCCCGCGGCCCGGTCCTCGACCAGGCCTCCACCCCCAGGAAGCAGCCCGTGACAGCTGACTAACACCCAAGTACCTATTTTACTGCTAGGTAACAGGGGCATAGGGTGAAAGAAACTCTGCCCATTGTTTCTCGCCGGCGCCTGGGATCGAACCCAGGACCACAGGATCACAAGTCCAGCGTGCTGTCCGCTCGGCCGACCGGCTCCCTACTTAATCATACTAGGCCAGTATGATTATATAGCACTTGGAAGGGATATTAAGATCATCTGGGATATATAAGGACGAAGTGAAGGAATGGAAAGCTAACACTTGGACCATCGGGGATCGAACGCGGACCCTGCAAGAATCGAGAGGACGGAGTGGTGTAACGGTGCCCAAGCACTGGGACCATCGGGGATCGAACACAAACGTATTTTATAAGCAGCACAGATCTAATAAATTTCAGCAAACTGAAGTGTACACAGTTGTTCTCACCAGTTCTTTAAGGTTTATCAGTTAGTTATTGAACTTAGTTAATGAATCAATATTAAAGTTATGTTTATCAGTTAGTTATTGAACTACGCGTGGAACCCGTAGGTGCGGGACTCTGAAGTCCTCCTCCTTGGGCTCTAGCAGCCCCAGGCTCTGCTTCAGGAGGCTGGGGTCGTTCTTGCACTTGCTGGGGTGGTTCTTCTCCGGCCCCGACCACGGCGGTCTCCGGGTTATGAGTCCCTTCACCAGCTTCCAGGTCACCTCCGGAGCTCACAGTTCCTGCGACGGTGCTGGAACCAATCGTATTGGCGTTTGCCTTTCCATTGGAGACTTTCGGCGCCGTGGAGAGGGGGGACCTGCTGCATGGTTGACAGCTTCTCCCCCGTATCAACCTACCCTGGCTTTGTGCCCTGGAGAGGCCACTCCAGACCGACAACCAGAGCGCAACTCCATAGTCTCCTGAGACTGATGAATGTCTGCTACTACTACGACTAGAAGATATAGGTAATAATATATATGTAATAGTATTAGTTAACACAAAACTATATATTGGAGGAACTCTACAACCTGTAATAAGAAGTCTTGTACTTTGAATGTAACCAATGTTGTAACTCTTTTGTGTAATGACATTTTAAATAAAATAAAACGAAAAATAAAAAAAGTACAGAGGTGGTATGAGAAGACAATATGTGAGTGTGCGCGGGTGCCCAACAAGGCTTCCCCGGATACTGCATGTCGTCTTCTTCGAGGTCGAGGGTCCTACAAACGCAACCAAAGATGGTACCCCCCCTCTATATATTTATATAACCTATATCTATAAAATAGAATGTTTATCCGAGGTTGGTGACCAGACACTTGGTGGGACCAGCCTCGCCCAGCTTTCCCAGATGAGTCATGTTGGGTAGGGGAGCGTCATAGCCTAGTCGGTGTCGGCCGAATTGTAATACTTTGAGAAATATCGGCATTTATATTAATAACCTAAGACAACCGTGCAGTAATAACATCTATGTAGGAGAAATCCACAAGGGCCGTGACGAGGGTTCGAACCTGCGTCCGAGAGGATCCTAGAAAATGAAGTAAGGGCGAAGAGGTAGAACGGCTTATTGACAGAGCTCGGGTGCATGGGGGGAATTGTGTAAAATCCTGGTTTGTGTCTCGGAGAGGCTGCAGGATCCAAGTAAGATCAGTAGAACTTGTGGTTGCAATTCTTTTACCATGTCGTAGCTCAGTCGATTAAGGCAGCGTCTGGGATCCTCTCGGACGTAGGTTTGAACCCTCGTCACGGCCCTTGTAGATTTGTTCATTTGATGCATCACGCTATTGTGATTTCTGTGTGTAATCTATGTAGGAGCTTATGATATATTAATAGCAGTGCTTATAAGCAACACATCCATCCTCCATCGTGCATATATTTATTTATATATTTATTTATTTATTTATATATATACAAGAAGGTACATTGGGTTTGTGAGAATACATTGGATAGTACAGTATTTACATTCTTGTAAAAGCCACTAGTACGCGCAGCGTTTCGGGCAGGTCCTTAATCTAGCAGATAATTTTAAGTAGGTAATTTCTATCAGAATTGATAAATGATAAAGATACATTACAAGAGAAAAATGAGATGAGAGAGATAAGTAAGTATATTAAAGCACATTGTTATATTAAAGCTCTGATTGATTACATTGACAGCTTGATTAGTAATTTAAACAAGATTAATAGACACCATACAGCAGATTGACAGCACATATAAGACAGCAATGATCACAATGGTAAAGATGTTCAGAATGGGTACATAAAGATTGGGAGACTGGGTAGCAATAGATACAGATAAACAAGATTTATAAACACCATACAACAGATTGGCAGCACATATAAGAAGACAGCAATGATCATAATGGTAAAGATGTTCAAATTGGGAACATAAAGGTTGGGAGATTGGGTAGCAATTGATACAGTGCAATTTTAAGGCAAAAAGTGAAAAACTATGAAGATGAAATTAGGTACTTTTTAGTATTGATTTTGAATGATGTAAAAGTTGGACAGCTTTTCAATTCAGTAGGGAGTGAGTTCCATAAACTGGGTCCCTTTATTTGCATAGAGTGTTTACACAGATTAAGTTTAACTCTGGGGATATCAAAGCGATATTTATTTCTGGTGTGGTGATAATGGGTCCTATTACATCTGTCCAGGAAGAGTTTCAGACAAGGATTTGCATTTAAGAACAGGGTTTTGTAAATGTAGTTGACACAAGAGAATTTGTGGAGTGAGATTATGTTTAGCATGTTTAGGGAGTTAAACAAGGGGGCTGTGTGTTGTCTGAAAGCAGAATTTGATATTATTCTGATAGCAGATTTTTGCTGGGTGATGATGGACTTGAGGTGGTTTGCAGTGGTTGAACCCCATGCACAGATACCATAGTTGAGATAGTGATAGATTAGTGCATAATATAGAGAGATGAGAGCAGAGTTAGGAACATAATATCTGATTTTGGAGAGTATACCAACTGTTTTAGAGACTTTCTTAGTTATGTGTTGTATGTGGGTACTGAAGTTGAGTCTCTTGTCTAGGAATATGCCAAGAAACTTTCCATCATTTTTATTGCTAATGTTTACATTGTCAATCTGAAGCTGAATTGCATTTGTAGATTTGCTTCCAAATAGGATGTAGTAGGTCTTTTCTATGTTAAGTGTTAGTTTGTTGGTTGACATCCATAGGTGGACTTTTTTTAGTTCATTATTAACAACATCATTTAGTGTATGTGGGTTGGGGTTGGAGTAGATGAGGGTAGTATCATCAACAAACAAAATAGGTTTCAGAATGTTTGAGACATTAGGCAGATTATTAATGTATATAAGAAATAGAAGAGGTCCCAAGATGCTGCCCTGTGGCACTCCAACGGTTATTGGTAGAATGGGAGAGATTATATTATTGATGGCTACATATTGGTGTCTATCACTAAGATAGGATTGGATATTGTCCAGTGCATGGCCTCGGATTCCATAATGATGGAGTTTACATAAGAGGTAATCGTGATTAACAGTATCAAAGGCCTTTCTCAGGTCAATGAAGAGTCCAATTGGAAACTCATTTTTGTCAAGGGCTGAGTAAATTATATCAAGGAGACTAATAATTGCATCGTTGGTACTCTTTTGAGAGCGGAAGCCAAACTGACAGGGGCTAAGAATGTCGAATTTTACGAGATAGGAGTAGAGCTGTTTGTAGATAATTTTTTCAAATATTTTTGATAGTATGGGTAGGTTCGATATTGGTCTATAGTTGTTTATGTCTGACGGATTACCTCCTTTATGAACTGGCGTTACTCTTGCTTTTTTAAGGATATCAGGGAAGGTATGACACTCAAGGGATTTGTTGAACAGCAGAGCTATAGGTGGGGCAAGGGCATGGGAGGCGCTCTTGTATACAATGGATGGGATTTCACTGATGTTCCCAGCTTTGGTTTTTAGTGAGTGTATGATAGACACAACATCTGACGGGCTGACTGGTGAGAGGAGAAGAGAGTTTGGATAGCTGCCTGAGAGATATGTGTTGATATGTGTCTGAGTCAGTGGGATTTTACTTGCAAGGTTAGCACCAATCGATGAAAAGAAGCTATTAAATTCATTCGCCATTTCTAAGTCAGATGACAGTGTAAGGCCATCCTTAGAGAGTGTTATCTGGTTGTGGGAGTGTTGTTTAGTTCCCAGGATGTTAGAGATGGTATTCCATGTGCTTTTCATGTTGCCTTTTGCTTCTTTGAATCTTGTCTCATAATATGAAAGTTTTGCTTCTCTTATGATACTGGTAAGCACTGATGAGTACCTTTTAACTACTTCCATTGAAACTAGGCCACTCCTAAATTTCTTTTCATATTCATGTTTTTTGTTGATTGATTTAATTATGCCACTTGTGATATTGATGTAATGGACAATTGGATAGTAGAATTTGGATAAACCGGCAAAGGTTTTGTCAAATCAAATGTTTATTCAGGTAAAGTACATACATACAAGGTGAGATACAAACATGTTGTTTTATTTATAGATAGAGCTTGTACATACAATGTCTAAAGCCACTATTACGCAAAGCGTTTCGGGCAAGGTTGGCCCGAACCTTTGTATTTGTTTCTCATAAAACCTAACGTAACTTACCATCCAAGGTCTAATACATGCTAACTGAGGCCAAATATAGTACATATATATATGTTATACTAGGCCTAGGAATATATATGTTTGGTTTTAGCTGTATTTTTTCCCGTCTATAAGGAGAATAGTACCAAGTTCTACTATGTAATTGTCCATTACGTAAATATATAATTTATATGTACGATGCTCTACATAGTTACAAAATGTACAGGAGGATGGATTGCATTCAATAAAGATAAAAACATTTCTTTTGGTTTGTTATGGTAGGAAAAAATTAGACTGTAGCAGAGCGTAGTTTCGATCTACGGACCTCTAGTGGGATTATGGGTCCAGCACGCTTCCACTGCGCCACTCTGCTCCACAATACATAGTTATATGACTCTCAATATTAATAATTAGTATAATGTAGTATTAGCAAATTACAAAATGGTATAAGTTTTATGATTTAATAAATATTGTCAATATTCTTTGTTATTAATTTTAGCTCTTTGAAGGGAAGGGAAGGGAACTATCAGGGGGAAAGCGCCAAACCATTACAACTATATAGCACTGGGAAGGGGTCAGGATAAGGATTTGGGATGGGACGGGGGGAAGGAATGGCACCCAACCACTTGGACGGTCGGGATTGAACGCCGACCTGCAAGAAGCGAGACCATCACTCTACCGTTCGACCCAAGTGGTTGGACACTTGGAGTTTACTTCAATGGTTTATGAAAACAAACATTTAAAAAGTCAATGTAAAAGTAAAAATGTTTCCGCCCGGGATCGAACCGGGGACCTTGCGCGTGTGAGGCGCACGTGATAACCACTACACGACAGAAACCTGAAGTATAGTGACCTGTTATTATATGGACCAAATCTGGTTAATTGCTACCGAAGATGCACATAGTTTTTCTTCAGCGATGTAATATGATCAAAACACATTAAGGAATTATATAAATTATAAAATGTTTAATAACGAAACTAGAGAAAATCCTGTTTTTTTTTTTGTTTTTTTTTGAGATATATACAAGAGTTGTTACATTCATGTACAGCCACTAGTACGCGTAGCGTTTCGGGCAGGTCCCTGGAATACGATCCCCGCCGCGAAGAATCGTTTTTTCATCCAAGTATACATTTTACTGTTGCGTTGAACAGAGGCTACAGTTAAGGAATTGCGCCCAGTAAATCCTCCCCGGCCAGAATTGTTTTGTATATCTATATCTTGTGTTTTGTATAGTCCATGTTTATATGTTTTTTTCTTTAATCTCATTTATTACCTAGGTTTCCTAGCCTAGCCATACTCCCTTACTCCATTGTACCCCTGTAAGCCCCTTTTGTGTTTGTTTGGTACAGTATTGTGTACATTTTTTTCTTTTTGTTTTTCTTGTTTTTCCTGCAATCAGCTTTTTTTATGCAGTCAAGTATAGTCCCAGAACTTAACCTTTTATCCACTATCTATGACAATAATCACTTTAATGATCTAAATTGCAGATATTTTGCAGCACATGATGTAAACAATGTATTAACTCATAATCACAATATCTCTGTAATCAATTTGAACGTTAGATCCCTAGGTAAACACTTCGATGATGTTAGTGCCTTGATTGAAGCTATTGATAACAAATTCTCTTTTATTATACTTACTGAAACATGGTTGAAAGATGATACTACTCAACTCTTTAACATGCCTAACTACTCAGCAATCCACAACTGTCGTCAACTTCAGAGAGGTGGTGGCACTGCTCTTTACTACCACCAAGAACTAACATGCTTAAAAGAAATTAGAACTAGAGACTGCTATGGGGAGTATATCTTCGCCTGCTTCAGAGTCAAGGGTGCCGAGTCTATCCTGTCTGTGGGTGCAGTTTATAGAATTCCTAACACTGATGTGTCCAAATTCAACTCAAACCTTAGAAATCTAATACTTGATAACAGACTGAACAAAAACCACCTAATTATCGCAGGGGACTTTAATATTGACCTCTGCGAGCCAGAACACCCTACTGCTGTTAGCTTCCTCAACTGTATGAATTCCTGCTTCCTCATACCCTTAATCACTAGACCTACTAGAATCACTGATAGCACTGCCACGACTCTAGATCACATCTGGACAAATATAACCTCTCCGCTTACTTCAGGTATAATCACCGATAGCACTACAGACCATTACCCCACATTTATCTTAACTAACATTAGCAAACCACCTCTTGAGTCAAGAGAGATACGTTTTAGACTACACAATGTAACTGCTATAGACAATTTTATAACTGCTACTGATAATGTCAACTGGGAGTCCGAGTTAGGTAACATAGAGGACATCAACCTAGCAGTTCAATCTTTTCTTCAAAAAACTCTTAGCCTTTATAATACCCACTGTCCTATGCTTACAAAACAAGTCACAACCAAAAGGCTTAACAATCCCTGGCTTACAAAGGGAATACTTAAATCTATTAATAAAAAACATGACCTTGAGAAAAAGTATAGGTTAGGAATTGTCTCCAAAGAATTCTCAAAGAATTACTCATTATTGCTATCTAAGATAATTAGACGAGCCAAAACTAAATACTACGAATATAAATTTACCCAAATAAAGAGCAACATTAAACAAACATGGAGAACAATTTCACAAATATTGGGATCAAAGAAGTCTTTAAATAACAAACCGACTCTCCTGTCTAATAATGATGGTCAGCTTTCAGCCTCTGATTCTGCTATTGAGTTCAATAGGTTCTTCTCTTCCATTGGTTCATCCCTTGCTAATGATATTCCATCTTCCAGTACTGACATTAAGGACTATCTTACAGGGAACTATCCCCAGTCTCTGTACCTAAAGCCTATTAATTCCATTGACGTCAATGAGATAATCCTTTCCCTTAAAACCAAGTCTAGTGCCCTTGAGGAGATACCAACACTAATCTACAAAAAAGCCTCCAGATCTTTAGCCCCTGCTATTGCTTTGCTCTTCAACAAGTCACTTGAACTCCAAACCTTTCCAGATATTCTAAAAAAAGTGAGAGTAACGCCTGTCCACAAATGTGGTGATCTCACAGATGTTAACAACTACAGACCTATATCAATCCTGCCAAACTTGTCAAAATTTTTTGAAAAACTAATCTATAAGCAGCTTTACTCATATCTTGCCAAACTCAATATACTTAGCCCTTGCCAATATGGCTTCAGGCCCAAAAAAAGCACTAACGATGCACTTATTAGTATGCTTAACTCGATTCATACAGCTCTTGATAAAAATGAGTTCCCTGTTGGGTTATTTGTGGACCTGCGTAAAGCTTTCGATACTGTCAACCACCAAAACCTTCTTAAATTACATCATTATGGTGTCAGAGGACACTCCCTACAATACCTCAAATCCTACCTTACTGACAGGCTCCAATGTGTTTCTGTGAATAATACAATTTCTCCCACCCTACCCATCAACATTGGTGTTCCCCAGGGCAGCATACTTGGCCCTCTCCTCTTTCTCATCTACATTAATGACCTTCCAAATGCCTCCCAACACCTCAAACCAATCCTATTTGCTGACGACACAACCTTCATTTACTCCAGTCCTGATCCCCTTGCTCTAAATGCCACAGTAAATACTGAGCTAAATAAAGTCCATCTGTGGCTAACTGCCAACAAACTCACCCTAAACATTGACAAAACTTTCTATATTCTGTTTGGCAATAAATCCTCTAATCAAATAAATCTCAAAATAAACAATACCCAAATTTGTAACAAATTAGATGGCAAATTCCTTGGCATTCTCATTGACCACAAGCTGAATTTCCAGGGACACATTCTAAACATATCAAAAAAAAGTTTCAAAAACTGTGGGCATTCTTTCTAAGATCAGATATTATGTACCACGCCCTGCCCTGGTGACTCTCTATTACTCACTTATCTATCCATATCTCAACTATGGTATTTGTGCTTGGGGCTCTACTACCCAAAATCACTTACGTCCTCTAATTACTCAACACAAAGCTGCTATTAGGACAATATCCAATTCTGGCCCCAGACATCACTCGGTACCCCTACTCAAATCCCTGAATATGTTAGACATTAAGTCACTGCACATTCTCTCATGTGTATTATACATATATAAAACGCTAAACTGTAATGCCAATCCTGATCTCAAAAGCTTCATAGAAGGTTGTAACAGAACCCATGAGCACCACACCAGAAACAAATACAGTTTTGATATTCCTAGAGTACGACTTAATCAAACCAGAAATGCTCTACAAATCAAGGGGCCCAGAATGTGGAATGACCTTCCCAACCATGTTAAAGACAGTACCTCTCTCAACCAGTTTAAGTTAAAAACGAAGCTATACCTAATAAATTCCCTGTAACCTACCTTACCCCTCTATTGTCAACCCATGTATGTTTTTTGTTTTTTTTTTGTTTTTCAAATCAACGCTGTTTTAATGTAATTTTCTGTAATAATTTGTAATTGTATTTGTGCTGTTTTTTCAACAATGTTCCCCCCTCTTTTACCTCTATTTTTATTTGTACTCAATGCATTTTTTTCTTTTTACCCATTAGTTTTAAGCTTTAGTCAGTAGTGTTTTTTCCTGCCCGAAACGCTTTGCGTAATAGTGGCTTTAGGCATTGTATGTACTAGCTCTATCTATAAAGCCAACAAACTTTGTAAAATCTCTTTATGTATGTACCTTTGCCTAAATAAAAATTATTATTATTATTATTATTATAGAATACGAACCCATGACATAGCGCTCGCGGAACGCCAGGCGAGTGTCTTACCACTACACCACGGAGACTGTGTTTTATGTGTGTACGGGGTGTGTGACGTCACGATAACATGAGAGGTTTAGTTTAGTTTAGTTCACTTATTATGCACCCCATACCCATCTTGTGGGAGGTAGTGGAAGGGGTTACAGAGGCACATAATGGGCTCAGGGACTGAACCCCACAATTCACTTAGCTAAGCAAGTTTCAATCTTGATAAGTTAGTTACAAAATTCAGTATAAGTCGTCACGTCATAAACGGGTTCGTGATTGACCACAAGTACGGTTTCTAAATTAAGCAACTGACATATGTGGAGAGCTAGTGTTACAATTTCCTGCCCGAAACGCTTTGTATAATAGTGGCTTTAGGCATTGTATGTACTAGCTCCATCTATAAATCGATCAAATTATGTAAAATTTCTTGAATGTATGTACCTTACCTGAATAAACATTTTATTATTTTATTTAATTGATATGTTTGTCCTGCACAACGCCCCCCCCCCCCCCCCTCCAGTGGGCAGCGGTGGATAGCTTATAGTCACTTGGGTACTACCTACAGTTAGCAAACTGGGGATATTTGGCAAAAATTTCTGGTAGCAGATCATTTTGAATTAAATATTTACACATCTCTGGAACATTTGTTATAGGAAGCAGGAGGAAGTGTTATAAGGGCTTCAGAGAGCGGGAGGAAGCAGGAGGAAGTGTTTTTAAGGCTTCAGAGAACAAGAGCGAGCGGGAAAAAGCAGGAGAAAGTGATTTTAGGGCTTCAGAAAGGGGGATGAAACAGGAGGAAGTATTTTTATGGATTCGAAGAGCGCGGAAGGGATTGTTGTTAGGGCTTCAGAGAGTGGGAGCGAGTTGCAGGAAGCAGGAGAAATAATTTGTAAGGTATGTGCTTCATGAGGAAACAGGACGTGGTGTTATTAGGGCTTCAGAGAGCAGGAGGGAATATTTTTAAGGCTTCAGAGAGCGGGAGGTAGCAGAAGGAAGTATTAATAGGGTTTCAGAGAGCGGGAACGAGTTAGAGAAAGGCGAAGGAAATATTAACTGGGTTTCAGAGATCGGGAGCGAGCATGAGGAAGTATTTTTATGGGTTCAGGGAGTGGTAAGAAGTGTTACTAGAGCTTCAGAGAGCGGGAGGAAGCAGGAGGAAGTGATTTTAGGGCTTCCGATGGCGGGAGCGAGCGGTAAGAAGCAGGAGGAAATATTTGTAAGGTTTTAGAGAGCGTAGCCTCCGTAACACAGTTGGTTAGCGTACAAATGTTTCTCGCTGTTGGGCTCTCCACATGTCAGTTGCTTAATTTAGAAACTGTACTTGTTGGCGGTCTCGAGCCCATTGTTGATGTGATGATGTGCATTGAATTTTGTAACTCTCTCAGCAAGATTAACGTGCTCAGCTAAATGAATTGTGGGGTTCAGTCCCTGAACCCATTATGTGCCTCTGTAACTCTTCCCACTACCGCCCACAGGACGGGTATGGGGTGCATATTAAATGAACTAAACTATAAACTAGGGTTATCCCATGGAATTGTCTAACTGGCGAAGTCGTTAAATACCAAGATATTACCTCAGTTCAAAATCTAAATAGAAACAGTCCTCATGAACCATGGAGGAGGGGGGGATCTTTGACAAGCCGATGGGTTCCACTATCCGTCGAGGACACTAGAGACAGGTAAATTCAGGCACAAATCTCCCACGTTCGTTATTGTGCCTTTATTTTTTAACATATAGCTAGCTCAACCTGTAATTTGTAATTACTTATATTGAAGGGGGTAGCAAGACACTGCTATGTACCTACATTTGTAATGAAAAAATATTATTAATACACTAAAACAATATCGTAGCAGAGCGTAGTTTCGATCTACGGACCTCTGGGTTATGGGCCCAGCACGCTTCCACTGCGCCACTCTGCTGCTCATATAAATTGGATGATACATTTTATACATCTTTTATAATATTATAATTGGTAATATTTTCTTCATAAATAAAAGTATCAGTGTTCCTGCGCAGTAACGCACCAGTACGCACTGATCTTGCGCATGTGATGCGCACATCATGGTTACTGGGCACAGCCAGCTGCGTATGACATACATCATAGCATGGGTATGTGATCACTGCTGCACACGATGAGTATGGGTTCACTACCACTCATGAACAGGACATGTATTGGAGGCACTAACGCTCACAGGATAGGTATACATAATAATAATAATAATAATAATCTTTATTTAGGTAAGGTACATACATAAAGAGATTTACAAAGTTTGTTGGCTTTATAGATAGAGCTAGTACACACAATGCCTAAAGCCACTATTACGCAAAGCGTTTCGGGCAGCATGGGGTCTACAGGATAAGTATGGGATCCACTCAGCCCTGGAGGCTGATCTGTCGTGTTTGTTGAGGTCTATAGCAACTCTTCTTGCATGTAAACATTCCAAGCATAAGAATTATATTTAGTGTCTGGACCTACATTCATCAGTCAGTTACGCAAGTACTTACGAACATGTTATCTCAGTCTTTGGCGACTTTACACATATTAAACAGTTGATGAGCTCCAAAGGACTGGGAGGCAGTTTATAATTATATATAATTTTCTAAATTGTTGTGTTATGCCGCCAAAACTCGGTATGTAGATGTTCAACCCGTCCTCCTAATAGAGCGGCGCCTTTTGACGAATACTCTTCCCAAGATCAACAATTGTCGAACTAGAAAATGGTAGCGGCTCGTGAAACTGCAGCCCATCCTCTTGTGTTGGTAGTACTTATAGTAACGATGAGGACCAAAGTTAATATATCGACGAACAACGCAATTAGAAAGTAGAAATCTTAACTATTGAATTTAGACAAACCGGAAAAGGTTTTGTATTTATATTGCAAAGACAACTTTAACTAACTGAACCTTCCTAGGCCAAATACGCGCAATCTGAGGCCTAATATCGTACATATGTGTGCTATATTAGACCTAGGAACATATATTTTTTTTAGCTTTATTTTTTCAGACTATGAAGTGATTAGTACTATATACTTCACTTCCGACTATAAAGAGTCTATAATTAAGACTATAATTAAGAATTCAGACTATAAAGTGATCAGTAAGTACTATTATGTAATGACTTAGTACGTCAACGTTTGTACTATGGAGCATATACAACAACTACTGTGTAAACAGGAGGATGGGTCGCGACGTTGACATACTGTGCCGTTCTCTGTTGTGTTAGGATAAGGTCACTTACGCGCGAGAGTTTGTTGACGTTGGCAGACTTGAGGAGGACGGGCTGGATCACGGGGCAAAGTGTGACATCGCTGTCAAGTGTGTTATGTCGGTCTTGTCTGAGGTCAACCCCTAGAGTTGGCCTAAATAATCGCCCCCGGGTAGGCTCGAACCACCAACCTTTCGGTTAACAGCCGAACGCGCTAACCAATTGTGCCACGGAGGCTCGAGAAACGTTCTTAACAAACTTGTAATAAGGCGGAATTACTTAGATATCAAGTGTAATAATTATCTGAGTTTACTTGAGAGCTACTAATAGTGGCCTCGATGAGGACAGGAGGCCGGCGGCTTGTCGAAGATCCCCCATTTTCCCTAATTTTCCTCCTTTCCCCCCACAAAAAAGAGTAACAACAACAAAAAGACTCTGGGGTTGGAGTCCCTGTGCCTTCTTCTACCAACTTCGAGGTTAACTCCGGAGCTGGAGCCCCCTGGGGGCAGTTCCTTGTTACCTTCAACCTCGTTCTGACAGTTCCTGCGACGGCGCTGGAACCTGTCTTATTGACGTTTGCCTTTCCAATGGAGACGTTCGGTGCTGTGGAGAGGGGGACCTGCTGCATGGGTGACAGCTTCTCCCCCGTATCAACCTACCCTGGCTTTGCGCCCTGGAGAGGCCACTCCAGACCGACAACCAGAGCGCAACTCCATAGTCTCCTGAGACAGATGGGCGCCTACTACTTGGATGGTCCACCAGTTTTTACATTCTTGTAAAGCCACTAGCACGAATAGCGTTTCGGGCAGGTCCTTTATCCTAATACGGCTAAGTCCTAAGATTAATATTAATCTTAATTAATAACTCCAGACAAGCCAGACGGGGCATGGTGGCTCCCATACCAGGAACGGTTGAGGGCCCCAGGACTAACACAGCAAGCCAGACGGGGCATGGCGGCTCCCATACCAGGAACGGTTGAGGGCCCCAGGACTAACACAGCAAGCCAGACGGGGCATGGTGGCTCCCATACCAGGAACGGTTGAGGGCCCCAGGACTAACACAGCAAGCCAGACGGAGCATGGTGGCTCCCATACCAGGAACGGTTGAGGGCCCCAGGACTAACACAGCAAGCCAGACGGGGCATGGTGGCTCCCATACCAGGAACGGTTGAGGGCCCCAGGACTAACACAGCAAGCCAGACGTGGCATGGTGGCTCCCATACCAGGAACGGTTGAGGGCCCCAGGACTAACACAGCAAGCCAGACGGGGCATGGTGGCTCCCATACCAGGAACGGTTGAGGGCCCCAGGACTACCACAACAAGCCAGACGGGGCATGGTGGCTCCCATACCAGGAACGGTTGAGGGCCCCAGGACTAACACAGCAAGCCAGACGGGACATGGTGGCTCCCATACCAGGAACGGTTGAGGGCCCCAGGACTACCACAACAAGCCAGACGGGGCATGGTGGCTCCCATGCCAGGAACGGTTGAGGGCCCCAGGACTAACACAGCAAGCCAGACGGGGCATGGCGGCTCCCATACCAGGAACGGTAGAGGGCCCCAGGACTAACACAACAAGCCACAGTATACAGAACAGTGTACAGAATAAAGAACTCCGTAAAGTACACAGAACAGCATACAGTACACAGAACAGCATACAGTACATAGAACAGCGTACAGTATACAGAACCCCGAACAGTATACAGAACCCGTACAATATAAAGAACAGCATACATATATAAAGATACATATAAAGAACAGCATACAATGGGTATAAATTGGAATAGTGACTGCCCAGACAGGTACAAAAGGAGTGTTGTCAATGCTTACGTCGACCGTGCTCTAAGCCACAGCTCAGGATGGAAAGAAGTCGATGAAAAACTCTGTAGAGTAAGGCAAGTCCTAGTCAACAACGGCTTCTCTAACGGTTTTGTTGAAGACATCATAAAAAGAAAAGTAAAATGCCACGCAACTTCTGAAGAGTCAACCAACACAACACTTGTACCCCCAATTAGACTATTTTACAGGAATTTTTTTTAGACGGCTCATAAAACGGAGGAAAGGGTCCTGAAAGATATTGTTGATAGGAACGTCATCCCTACAGACAAAAATCAGAAAATACAATTGATAATTTATTATACAACCAAAAAAAACGGCCAATCTACTCATGAAAAACTCGCCAGACACAAACAAAGCAGAACGCTTTGAATGAGACCAACGTTGTCTATGCCTTTAAATGCCCACTTGGGGACTGTAAGCCCCAAAGAACTCAGTATATAGGCAAGACAACAACGTCTCTTTCTGGGGGACTAACAAGGCATAAGCAACAGGGAGCCATCAAGGAACATATAATCTCTTCTTCCAACCAGACCATCACCAAAGAAATCTTAACAAACAACACAGAAATCATTGATAGGTACGGCGATAACAGGCGGCTTGACATCAGCGAGGCACTACACATCAATAAGTCAACTCCAGCAATCAACAGCCAATTAATGCACAACTATATTCTACCTACTTCAAGACCCCGAACCAATATGGAAGCAGCAAAAGGAAATATGGGCCAATAGACCTACTGCAGTTACTTCCATTCATATGTTCACTTATCCACATTCATCCAATGGGTCATCCCTTGCTAATGATATTCCATCTTCCAGTACTGATGTTCAGGACTATCTTACAGGTAACTATCCACATTCTCTCTACCTAATGCCCGGTAATTCCACTGATGTAAATGAGGTAATCCTTTCTCTTAAGACCAAGTCTAGTGCCCTTGCTGAGATACCAACTCTAATCTACAAAAAAGCCTCCAGATCTTTAGCCCCTTCCATTGCATTGCTCTTCAACAAGTCACTTGAACTCCAAACTTTTCCAGATATTCTAAAAAAAAGCGAGAGTAACCCCTGTCTATAAATGTGGTGATCTCACTGATGTTAACAACTTCAGACCTATATCAATTCTGCCAAACTTGTCAAAAATATTTGAAAAACTAATTTACAAGCAGCTTTACTCTTATCTAGCCAAACACAATATACTTAGCTCTTGTTAATATGGCTTCAGACCGCCCAAAAAAGCATTGACGATGCACTTATTAGTATGATTAACTTGATACATGCAGCTCTTGATAAAAATGAGTTCCCTGTAGGGTTATTTGTGGACCTGCGTAAGGCTTTTGACACTGTCAACCACCAAAACCTTCTTCTTAAATTACATCATTATGGAGTCAGAGGTCACTCCCTCCAATACCTACAGTCTTACCTTACTGACAGGTTCCAGTATGTGTCAGAGAATAATTCAATTTCTCCCACCCTACCCATCAACATTGGTGTTCCTCAGGGCAGCATACTTGGCCCTCTCCTCTTTCTGATATACATTAATGACCTTCCAAATGCCTCTCAACACCTCAAACCAATTCTGTTTGCTGACGACACAACCTTCATCTTCTCCAGTCCTGACCCCTCTTGCTCTAAATGTCACTGTGAATACTGAACTAAATAAAGTCCATCTCTGGCTAACTGCTAACAAACTCACCCTCAACATTGACAAAACTTTCTATATTTTGTTTGGCAATAAATCCTCAAATCAAATTAATCTCAGGATAAACAATATCCAAATTTGTAACAAAGTAGATGGCAAATTCCTTGGTGTTCTCATAGACAACAAGCTGAATTTCTAGGGACACATTCTAAGAATATCCAAAAAAGTTTCAAAAACTGTTGGCATTCTTTCTAAGATCAGATATTATGTGCCTCGCCCTGCCCTGGTGACGCTCTATTACTCTCTCATCTATCCTTATTTCAGCTATGGTATTTATGCTTGGGGTTCTACTACACAAAATCATTTACGCCCTCTAATTACTCAACACAAAGCTGCTATTAGAACAATATCCAACTCTGGCCCCAGACAGCACTCGGTACCCTTACTCAAATCTTTAAATATGTTAGACATTAAGTCTCTGCACATCCTCTCATGTGTACTCAATATATTTAAAACTCTGAACTGCAATGTCAATCCTGAACTTAGAAGCTTCCTAGAAGGTTGTAACAGAACTCATGGGCATCGCACCAGAAACAAATACCTATTTGATATTTCAAGAGTATGACTTAACCAAACTAGAAATGCTCTACAATTCAAGGGACCCGGAATGTGGAATGACCTCCCCAATCATGTCAAAGACTGTACCTCCCTCAACCAGTTTAAGAGTAAAACCAAGTACTACCTAATTAACTCCATATAACCTACCTTACCCCTTAAATGTCAACCCATATCTTGCAATTTTTTGTTAAACAATGCTGTTTGTTCACGAACTTGTACAATTTCTGATTTCTGCCATGTCCCCCCCCCCCTTTTTATTTTTTATTCCTTTTTTCAACATAATTTATACCAAATCAAAATTACTATTAAGTTTTATTCTAAGTTTTTTCCCCCACACCTTGCCCGAAACGCTATGCGTACTAGTGGCTTTAGGTATTGTATGTACTAGCTCTATTTATAAATCCAACATTATGGTTGTAAATCAACTATGTATGTACTTTCCTGAATAAAATTGACTTTACTTATTTTACCAGTAACAGAAGACAAAAAAACCTGCCAACGGGCAAGGATTGAGGAATGAATAACTGGGTAGAAGTTGGAATAGAGGATACCTTTACGGGAGATGGCACAAGTGTGGAGAGCCTCCTTAGTGCAGCGTCTGCATGCTCATTTAAGGACACACCAATATGGCTGGGAACCCAGCAAAACTCCACAGTCTTCAATCTACTAGAGATAAGAAACAGCCAATGTTGAGTTTCGACTACTACAGGATGGACTGGATTAAAGCACTCCAGAGCCATGAGGGCACTGTGAGTGTCAACTACAACAACAAAGGAGAGTTGACAGCGAGAAAGCAGTGACGAAGGACATACAAAATAGCATAAAGTTCCACCATGAAGATGCTAGTCTCCGGAGGCAGGCGACACATATAGGTGTTGTCAGGAAAAACAACAGAGTAGCCTACACCGTCGGCAGACTTAGACCCTTCTGTACTTAGATTTAGACCCAGACTTTACTCCTCTTACCTCCCCCCCCCCTGTAGGAGGGGTAAAGCTTTAGTCACGTGAGTCAAAGTTTTACTTTACAAAACTGAGGAAAGGGGACCTTTCAAAGGGCCAAGGACGGAACGACATGAAGAGAAATATGGGAAACACGAACGAAAGAGAATCTTGTATGCGAGACAATCGTACAGAAAGAGGTAAGTGGTGAAAGGGAACAGAAGACCACAAGAGGAGTAAAGGTCAAAGTACGACATTAACGAGAGTAAGGGACCGTGCAAGGTAGCGAAGACAGTAGCGATCATGTTGATCCTGTAGAGACAGGACGCCAGTTTCGGCGTTAGCGATCACAGGCTTAGGGTAGGAGTCGAAAGAAAGGCACCAGATCTGAGGAGCAACCCAGCATGGTGCAGAGCATCCAAACGGCGACGAGTAAACAGAGCAACCATAATCCAGTTTAGACAGTAAGAGAGATGATATAGAAAGAGGAGCATGCGCCTATCCGCTCCCCAAGAAGTATGAGACAAGACCTTATATCAGTTAGGGGCCTTAGATCATTCAACTCGGAGGTAAGAGATATAGGGTGACCAAGACAAAGAAGTGTCAAAGATTAGCAGAATCTTTGTACACAAGGGGATGACAATAAAGCGACAAAGGGGGGATGAAGAACGACCTGCTTCTAAATAAAAGTCATAGCACAAGTTTTAGTTGTAAAGAACTTGAAGCCATGATTGGTGACCCAAGACGACACGGCATCAATCATAAATTAAAACCGTCGTTGATGGAAAGGCGAGTCATTACCTCGACAGCCAGGTGATGTCGAGGTAAATAGGTACTCCCAGGTACCTATTTACTGCTAGGTGAACAGACGCATCAGGGTAAAAGAAACTCTGCCCATTTGTGTCCACCTCCACTTGAGATCGAACCCGAAATCTCAGGACTACGAATGCTGAGCGCTGTCCTCTCAGCTGTCCGGCCCCAAAAGTTCAAAGTTTAAATAAACATGTCCAACGTTCCAGTACTTTGTCCAGTTCAAAGTGAACGTATCAACCTGGAGGACAGAATGGCCTTGGGCTGTATGGATATGTTTAATGTCCTCGTGGCAGTCTTTCAGGTCCCTAACACCAGCCGCAACATAGTGCGGGCGGATAACAGTGCCAATACTGACATTTAACCGGGCATTTTTGGAGATCCTAACAGGAGATCTTTTTTTGGATTTTTGGAGATCCCAATGCTGGACAATATGGCTAAGTGGGCAGCTGCTTCCTAAGAAGGAGCAGCAATGACACATGAACCAGTACGGGTGAGGTTAAAAGAAACAGAGGTATCCACTGAATCAACGAGGTGGTTTATGGAGGAAGAAATCATCAGGCCGTGTAGAATCCAGATGGTTGAGATCAAAGTATTTAGTCCACATAGCAGGACCAAACAAGGTGTGGAACACATTAGCACTGGCAGGAATCATGCTTGTGTAGCTGTGGGGATGTTGGGGGTTGGAACAAAGCACCCCCCCCCCAGTAAGTGTTGGGGGGGGGGGGGTAAAAAGGTGATGAGGTGCCCAACCCTGGGGTCGTGGAGCTCAACCCTACCACAGAGGTGGGAGGGGACCGGAGGGGGTTAGTCGATAGGGTCAAAGGAGTAGCTTGGTCTGGGCCCAAGGTAGCGGGGGCTAAAGAGCCCAATCTTCCAACACAGTCCGCCTCGGGGGCTTGGTCGCCCACCCCACGAGCCTTATAGGTAATAATTTAATTTACGAATTAAAATTCGTAATTATTCGTAATAATTCGTAAATTCGTAAACCCCATACCCACCATGGAGCCACAATTAGAAGATAGAACACCAGGCAAGATGGCCCCCCCCCCCATCCCAGGGGTGCATCATGAGTGTACTCCCCGCAATCATCACCTTAAGAACCGTCAGTCCATCGAAATCGGGTTCAGCAACGAAGGCGAGGATTGACAATAAAAGCGTCTCCTCCCTCGCAACGTCGGGTGCCACAGTTCTACAGGTGAAAGTGTGCCTCCCCTAACATCCAGGCGTCAAAACAGAAGATGTTCAAAAGAATAATGAAGCCATGCAAAAGGTCGGCGGGAAATGACAATTAGAAAGAAGAAGAGGGGGAAGGCAAAATGAAACATAAGGAAGAGGAAATAGCATCCAGCATGATTAGTGAAGACGGCAGAGGACTGTCCCATGGAGCATCACATTCTGACAGCAGCCCACCAAGCCTCCTCACGTCAACAACGGGCTGGAATGTGAAGGGGTGACGGTAGGAGACCAACTCCACCGTCACCCGGCGTTAAACCCTAAACTACTGCAGCAGTCAACTACTGCCAAGTGGAAGGCAGTACAGGGGCTATGCTGACCCAAACCAACACTGCTGCAACCCTACCAACAGCCATGTTAACTCTGCCTCAGGGGAAAAGGTAACTACTAGTCAGGGGCTGTTTTATGAGGGTTCCAAGAAAACCTTTGTCACACAGAGGGCGGCAGAACAAATGGAATTCAAACCAGTGATGCAGGTCACCCTGAATATACTTGGGTTTTTATCCAACAGTGGACCTAAACCCTACAACGGAGTTAAACCCTACATTCCCTTGGGTGGTTACCTCAGACCTGTATTCTCTATAGTCGTGGACACAATCCCATCTGACCTACATGTACCAGGTCTAGGGATCACAATTAAACATTTAAAACAGCAGCGAATCAAATTAGCTGACCCATAAAACAAATCTTACCGTATCAAAGATATAGGAGTGTTAATTGGGCCAGATTATTATAAATTCATCTCTGGCAATCACCAATTGCACGGGATGACCATACTGAACTCTGCAGGTGGAAAGTCCCATTGTGTGAAGAGAACTAGAATGGTGGAGATGTGATTATAAACTAGTGGAGATATTGACTCTTATACGTTTCACCTTTTTTAAGCCGAGTCTTTCCCTCTCACCCCGTCCACTCCCACAGCAGTACACAGGTGCACACAGTTACAAAAGCAGTGTGTAAACAAGAGGCTGGGTTGATATATTTGGAGGAGAGTGTGAAGCCCAGACTGTTACTGGGTCTCAGCCAGCAAGGGAGGCGCCACGCTGCCAGATGCATCAGTGTAAACATTGCCCCAACATCCCAGTGGAGAGTTTAAGGCACTCAACAACGGGTCGTTAGCAGTGTCTCCTATGACCAACTGCTCATACCTTTCCATGCATGTAATATTCTTTTGTCTTGGTGTCGAGAATGGTGATCCTAATTACCTCAGGGAATGTTATTGATGAACAATCGTCAAGGGACTTACCAATATTAGACATATATGTGCAAGTTAGTGTACCCATTTATTGTTGTACATTATGTGAGGTGTTTGACCATATGTTGATTTATTGGTAACTATTTTGCCCAGGAAGTGAAGGTTACATGGTGAAGATATTGAGCACATGAGCACATTAGTTGTATGTACAGTTTTGACCAAAGGTTCACCTCAGTTACAGAGGAGACAGTCACGTGTGATATAAGACAATTAACAACATGATTGTGACATGGTGTAACAGGAGTGTTGAGGAGAGTTCAAGAAGAGTACACTGAGAGGTTGTGGGTCCAGCCTCAGTTAATAACAATATTTGCCATCGTCATTTATTTGTATTAAATGTTCTATTTTTTTACTTAGGAGTTTATTTCCTACCTCTGCAGGTGTGGAAGTGAACCGAGAGTAATTAAAGCCCATCACTATTTCTCGAATACATATAGATACAAATCAGGATGGGAATAATCAAATTAGTGAGAAAATCCTTAGGAGCCGTGATGAGGATTCGAACCTATGTGGTGGGTATTCCCACGCACACACCCCAGAAAATCAGGCCACGACACAAAATCAGGCATGGGGGAATTGTGTGAAAATCCTGGTCAGGCTTCAGTGGAGATCAATGGAAAACATAGACTTGCCAAATATCAATAAGTATCTAGGGGAGTGAAAGGCTAACAAAAAATATACCAGTTTACTGGGCATTAACATAACATATAAAATAGAATACAATCTATAAACTCACACTCAATGATTTATCCAGCTTCTCAAAGCTGTGCATGATAATCAACAGGTCTCAAAACTACATACAATCAGCACTAGCTGACGCCAGGCTCTGTCCTGACGTATACATTACTGCAACATGACAAATATCCTAGCTGTCAAATGACACAAATAAGGTCACAAAACCCGGACCGTAGCGGCAACACATGCGCTCGACTGAGAAAATCAAAGAGTGACCGCCCAGAGCCATGCTGGCCGGGAGCGACACTGTATCCACCTCTATGAGTCAGCTGACTCCTCTCTTTCAAATATCTCAAGCTCATATACAGACATATCTCGATCAAGAACTTGTAATTCATATATCAACAAAATAAAGACTATAATACACAACCTTACATAATAATACATATCAATAATTCAGTACATTAAAGATTATATCATGATATAAAAATATGTGAACAAAGAATTCATATTAGCAAGACATGGTAACACTAGCGGGAGAGGAGAGGAGGGGGTTAAGGGAGGATTTCAAGACGTCTGCCCGCCAGTCATTATACATAAGTATACATGAATACAATATAAAGTATATATATATATATACAACATGTGTATCAAAACCATGTCTATGTGGTATACATCTCACAGTGCCAAAATCTAATTTAATGTTAGAGGACAATGTAATGAACAATAATGAAAGGGAAATTACACAGTATACATGACAGTAATACATCCGAGACCTAAATTTATACATTCTCCATCATAGTTCACATAATATTTCCTATACAGCATTATGTAGGACTACATAAATTAATATTCGTGATACTAGGCTAATCAGCCAAGACATCACTATACAGTTTGAGCACATCATACACCAGCTACAGTATGATCATACTGGTGTATGTGTGGTCATAACACCACCTCACACCCATATGGAAATATCACAACACACCATGGACCAGTATGGTAATATTACAACACACCATGGACCAGTATGGTAATATCACAACACACCATGGTCCAGTATGGTAATATCACAACACACCATAGACCAGTATGGTAATATCACAACACACCATGGACCAGTATGGTAATATCACAACACACCATGGACCAGTATGGTAATATCACAACACACCATGGATCAGTATGGTAATATCACAACACACCATGGGCCAGTATGGTAATATCACAACACACCATGGTCCTGTATGGTAATATCACAACACACCATGGACCAGTATGGTAATATCACAACACACCATGGTCCAGTATGGTAATATCACAACACACCATGGACCAGTATGGTAATATCACAACACACCATGGTCCAGTATGGTAATATCACAACACACCATGGACCAGTGTGGTAATATCACAACACACCATGGACCAGTATGGTAATATCACAACACACCATGGACCAGTGTGGTAATATCACAACACACCATGGACCAGTATGGTTATATCACAACACACCATGGACCAGTATGGTAATATCACAACACACCATGGACCAGTATGGTAATATCACAACACACCATGGTCCAGTATGGTAATATCACAACACACCATGGACCAGTATGGTAATATCACAACACACCATGGTCCAGTATTGTAATATCACAACACACCATGGTCCAGTATGGTAATATCAACACATCATGGACCAGTATGGTAATATCACAACACACCATGGACCAGTATGGTAATATCACAACACACCATGGTCCAGTATGGTAATATCACAACACACCATAGACCAGTATGGTAATATCACAACACACCATGGACCAGTATGGTAATATCACAACACACCATGGACCAGTATGGTAATATCACAACACACCATGGACCAGTATGGTAATATCACAACACACCATGGTCCAGTATTGTAATATCACAACACACTATGGTCCAGTATGGTAATATCACAACACATCATGGACCAGTGTGGTAATATCACAACACACCATGGACCAGTGTGGTAATATCACAACACACCATGGACCAGTATGGTAATACCACAACACACCATGGACCAGTATGGTAATATCACAACACACCATGGTCCAGTATGGTAATATCACAACACACCATGGTCCAGTATGGTAATATCACAACACACCATGGTCCAGTATGGTAATATCACAACACACCATGGTCCAGTATGGTAATATCACAACACACCATGGTCCAGTATGGTAATATCACAACACACCATGGTCCAGTATGGTAATATCACAACACACCATGGTCCAGTATGGTAATATCACAACACACCATGGTCCAGTATGGTAATATCACAACACACCATGGTCCAGTATGGTAATATCACAACACACCATGGTCCAGTATGGTAATATCACAACACACCATGGTCCAGTATGGTAATATCACAACACACCATGGTACAGTATGGTAATATCACAACACACCATGGTCCAGTATGGTAATATCACAACACACCATGGTCCAGTATGGTAATATCACAACACACCATGGACCAGTATGGTAATATCACAACACACCATGGACCAGTATGGTAATATCACAACACACCATGGTCCAGTATGGTAATATCACAACACACCATGGACCAGTATGGTAATATCACAACACACCATGGACCAGTATGGTAATATCACAACACACCATGGTCCAGTATGGTAATATCACAACACACCATGGACCAGTATGGTAATATCACAACACACCATGGTCCAGTATGGTAATATCACAACACACCATGGTCCAGTATGGTAATATCACAACACACCATGGTCCAGTATGGTAATATCACAACACACCATGGTCCAGTATGGTAATATCACAACACACCATGGTCCAGTATGGTAATATCACAACACACCATGGACCAGTATGGTAATATCACAACACACCATGGACCAGTATGGTAATATCACAACACACCATGGTACAGTATGGTAATATCACAGCACAACACTACAGTAGTGATGGTGATGGTACAGTGAACTAGAGTGGCAGCACTACACCACAGTCCACCACAGTCACCTCCCTAATGTTACTGTGGTTGACTGCTGCCCTCACCACATCCAAGCCGCTCACCACATCATGGACCAGTATGGTAATATGACAACACACCTGAGTGATTGTGAGGTGATGGTGATATAGCTATGATAGTATAGTGGTGATACAACAGTGATACTGAGGTGATAGTGATATGAAAGTGATGGTGATATAGCAGTGATGGTGCAGCAGTGGTGCTGTAGCAGTGATAGTGATATATTAGTAAATGTAAGGAGGAAATCTATCACTGTGAGGTGATAATGCAGAGAAACTGAAATGATGTTGGTGTAGCAGTGATAGTGTTATGTGAGAGTGAGCTGTTGGTGATATAACAGTGACAACAGCTGTCATATAGTGACACCAACAATTTGTTACTCAACATGGTCAGTATATGACCCCAAGTGTGGGGCCTGAGGTGATGGTGATATATAGAGGTGATAGTGAAGCTATAGTGATACAGCAATGATAGGTTACAGTGCTGGAAAGATATAGCATTGATGGTGATACAGCCGTCATTGTCAGGTATATGATACCAAAGTATATATGCCAAAGTGTTAAATACCAAAGATAGTGAAGTTATGATGATATAGTGATAAAGGCGTGTCCTTAAATTACATTGGTATCAAAACACGCAGCCCATGGTGATGCAGGAGTGATGGTGATGATGGTGGTACAGTGAACTAGAGTGGCAGCACTACACCACAGTAGAGATGGTGATGGTACAGTGAACTAGAGTGGCAGCACAACACCACAGTAGTGATAGTGATGGTACAGTGAACTAGAGTGGCAGTACAACACCACAGTAGTGATAGTGGTGGTACAGTGAACTAGAGTGGCAGCACAACACCACAGTAGTGATGGTGGTGCAGGTTATCTTGAGGTTATCTTGAGATGATTTCGGGGCTTTTTAGTGTCCCCGCGGCCCGGTCCTCGACCAGGCCTCCACCCCCAGGAAGCAGCCCGTGACAGCTGACTAAAACCCAGGTACCTATTTTACTGCTAGGTAACAGGGGCATAGGGTGAAAGAAACTCTGCCCATTGTTTCTCGCCGGCGCCTGGGATCGAACCCAGGACCACAGGATCACAAATCCAGCGTGCTGTCCGCTCGGCCGACCGGCTCCCCGGGTACAGTGAACTAGAGTGGCAACACAACACCACAGTAGTGATGGTACAGTGAACTATAGTGGCAGCACAACACCACAGTAGTGATGGTGATAGTGATTGTACAGTGAACTAGAGTGGCAGTACAACACCACAGTAGTGATGGAGGTGGTACAGTGAACTAGAGTGGCAGCACAACACCACTGTAGTGATGGTGGTGGTACAGTGAACTAGAGTGGCAGCACAACACCACAGTAGTGATGGTACAGTGAACTAGAGTGGCAGCACAACACCACAGTAGTGATGGTGGTGGTACAGTGAACTAAAGTGGCAGCACAACACCACAGTAGTGAGAGTGGTGGTACAGTGAACTAGAGTGGCAGCACAACACCACAGTAGTGATGGTGGTGGTACAGTGAACTAGAGTGGCAGCACAACACCACAGTAGTGATGGTGGAGGTACAGTGAACTAGAGTGGCACCACAACACGACAGTAGTGATGGTGGAGGTACAGTGAACTAGAGTGGCAGCACAACACCACAGTAGTGATGGTGGTGGTACAGTGAACTAGAGTGGCAGCACGGCACCACTGTAGTGATAGTGGTGGTACAGTGAACTAGAGTGGCAGCACAACACCACAGTAGTGATAGTGGTGGTACAGTGAACTAGACTGGCAGCACAACACCACAGTAGTGATGGTGATGGTACAGTGAACTAGAGTGACAACACAACACCACAGTAGTGATGGTACAGTGAACTAGAGTGGCAGCACAACACCACAGTAGTGATGGTGATGGTACAGTGAACGTGAGTGGCAGCACAACACCACAGTAGTGATAGTGGTGGTACAGTGAACTACAGTGGCAGCACAACATCACAGTAGTGATGGTACAGTGAACTAGAGTTGCAGCACACCACCACAGTAGTGATGGTACAGTGAACTAGAGTAGCAGCACAACTCCACAGTAGTGATGGTGATGGTACAGTGAACTAGAGTGGCAGCACAACACCACAGTAGTGATGGTGATGGTACAGTGAACTAGAGTGGCAGCACAACACCACAGTAGTGATGGTACAGTGAACTAGAGTGGCAGCACAACACCACAGTAGTGATGGTACAGTGAACTAGAGTGGCAGCACAACACCACAGTAGTGATGGTGGTGGTACAGTGAACTAGAGTGGCAGCACAACACCACAGTAGTGATGGTACAGTGAACTAGAGTGGCAGCACAACACCATAGTAGTTATGGTACAGTGAACTAGAGTGGCAGCACAACACCATAGTAGTGATGGTACAGTGAACTAGAGTAGCAGCACAACACCACAGTAGTGATGGTGATGGTACAGTGAACTAGAGTGGTAGCACAACACCACAGTAGTGATGGTACAGTGAACTAGAGTGGCAGCACAACACCACAGTAGTGATGGTGATGGTACAGTGAACTAGAGTGGCAGCACAACACCACAGTAGTGATGGTGATGGTACAGTGAACTAGAGTGGCAGCACAACACCACAGTTGTTATGGTACAGTGAACTAGAGTGTCAGCACAACACTACAGTAGTGATGGTGATGGTACAGTGAACTAGAGTGGCAGCACAACACTACAGTAGTGATGGTGGTGGTACAGTGAACTAGAGTGGCAGCACAACACTACAGTAGTGATGGTGATGGTACAGTGAACTAGAGTGGCAGCACAACACCACAGTAGTGATAGTGGTGGTACAGTGAACTAGATTGGCAGCACAACACCACAGTAGTGATAGTGGTGGTACAGTGAACTAGAGTGGCAGCATTACACCACAGTCCACCACAGTCACCTCCCTAATGTTACTGTGGTTTACTGCTGCCCTCACCACATCCAAGCCGCTCACCACATCACCGAAGACACCTGACCACCGGCTACCACCCTGGCGGTCCCTGGTGGCGATGCCGAACTGGGCACACCTGGGACCCCCCGGCCCACTCATGGCGCACACAACTCCTGCCTGGCCTGACCCCTGGTACTGCCCCTGGAGGTCAGGCAGCAGTGGGGCTCCTCCCTCACCATCATTACTCTCGTAGTCTCCACCCTTCACCCACTCCCCTGGCTCACCCTTGTTCCCCACCCGCAACAGTTTAGTGTTGCGGTAGGTGTGGCCCCGCTGGCCCGTACACAACAACACAAACTGTCTGGCCAGCGGAGTGTCAGGGGTCAGCCGGATGGTGACCCGCCCTCTTGTTGACCCCGCCCACCCGAGGTCAAGGAACGCCAGGGTGCAGGAGGGCTCCAGCACGCCCACAACCTCACTCTCCTGCAGGAAATGAAATAAATTATGCTGATAACTGTATAACAAAATGCTATCATATTAGTTATCATAACTCAGTAATGTCAGTAAGACTAGTGGGTGTAATAAAGTAACCTGGAGGGTGTGGGCGTGGGCGGGCGTGGGCTGACGCAGGAGTGGGTGGAGGTACAGCTGTCCGTCTTGTAGAGTTATCCTGGCGGAGCGGCGGCCATCTTGGTCTTCCTGGACGGCCAACACCCGGCCAGCCTCCACCAGCCTCTTGACGGCCACCACCCGGCCAGCCTCCACCAGCCTCTTGACGGGCTCCCTCATCCTGCGGACAGTGTCAGCCCCATTATCACCTGTGGTCAGTGTCAGCCCCATTATGACCTGTGGTCAGTGTCAGCCCCATTATCACCTGTGGTCAGTGTCAACCCATTATCACCTGTGGTCAGTGACAGCCCCATTATCACCTGTGGTCAGTGTCAGCCCCATTATCACCTGTGGACAGTGTCAGCCCCATTATCACCTGTGGTCAGTGTCAGCCCCATTATCACCTGTGTTCAGTGACAGCCCCATTATCACCTGTGGTCAGTGTCAGCCCCATTATCACCTGTGGACAGTGTCAGCCCCATTATCACCTGTGGTCAGTGTCAGCCCCATTATCACCTGTGGTCAGTGTCAGCCCCATTATCACCTGTGGTCAGTGACAGCCCCATTATCACCTGTGGTCAGTGTCAGCCTCATTATCACCTGTGGACAGTGTCAGCCCCATTATCACCTGTGGTCAGTGTCAGCCCCATTATCACCTGTGGACAGTGTCAGCCCCATTATGACCTGTGGTCAGTGTCAGCCCCATTATGACCTGTGGTCAGTGTCAGCCCCATTATCAGCTGTGGTCAGTGTCAGCCCCATTATCAGCTGTGGTCAGTGTCAGCCCCATTATCACCTGTGGTCAGTGACAGCCCCATTATCACCTGTGGTAAGTGTCAGCCCCATTATCACCGGTGGTCAGTGTCAGCCCCATTATCACCGGTGGTCAGTGTCAGCCCCATTATCACCCATGGTCAGTGTCAGCCCAATTATCAAATGTGGACAGTGTCAGTTCCATTATCAGCTTTAGTCAGTGAGAGACCTATTATCAGTCAACCACACCTACCACATTCAACACAATCAGCACATTACACATAAACTGAAGCCGGTCAAGGAAAACACCTACTGGCAAAGGGTTGGTGCTGGACCTGTAGCTTCAGCCCCTCTCTACTGGCAGGGGGTTGGTGCTGGACCTGTAGCTCCAGCCCCCCTCTACTGGCAGGGGGTTGGTGCTGGACCTGTAGCTTCAGCCCCCATCTACTGGCAGGGGGTTGGTGCTGGACCTGTAGCTTCAGCCCCTCTCTACTGGCAGGGGGTTGGTGCTGGACCTGTAGCTCCAGCCCCCATCTACTGGCAGGGGGTTGGTGCTGGACCTGTAGCCTCAGCCCCCATCTACTGGCAGGGGGTTGGTGCTGAACCTGTAGCTCCAGCCCCCCTCTACTGGCAGGGGGTTGGTGCTGGACCTGTAGCTCCAGCCCCCATCTACTTGCAGGGGGTTGGTGCTGGACCTGTAGCTCCAGCCCCCCTCTACTGGCAGGGGGTTGGAGCTGGACCTGCAGCTCCAGGCCCCCCCCTCTACTGGCAGGGGGTTCGTGCAGGACCTGTAGCTCCAGCCCCCCTCTACTGGCAGGGAGTTGGTGCAGAACCTGTAGCTCCAGCCCCCTCTCTACTGGCAGGGGGTTGGTGTTGGACCTGTAGCTACAGCCCCCTCTACTGGCAGGAAAGTTGGTGTTAAACCTGTAGCTCCAGCCCCCTTCTACTAGCAAGGGGTTGGTGCTGGACCTGTAGCTCCAGCCCCCCTCTATTGGCAGGGAGGTTGGTGCTGGACATGTAGCTCCAACCCCCTTCTACTGGCAGGGGGGTTGGTGCTGGACCTGTAGGTCAAGTCCCCCTCTACTGGCAGGGGGTTGGTGCTGGACCAGTAGCTCAAGGCCCCCTCTACTGGCAGGGGGGTTGGTCCTGGACCTGTAGCTCCAGTCACCCCCCCCCCCCACTCTACTGGCTGGGGGTTGGTGCTGGACATGTAGCTCCAGCCCCCCCTCTACTGGCAGGGGGGGTTTGTGCTGGACCTGTAGCTCCAGTCCCCCTCTGCTGGCTGGGGGTTGGTGCTGGACCTGAAGCTCCAGCCTGACCCACTCTACTGGCTGGGGGTTGGTGCTAGATTTGTAGCTCCAGCCCCCCCTGTACTGGCAGGGGGGTTGGCGCTGGACCTGTAGGTCCAGCCCCCCTCTACTGGCAGGGGGTTGGTTCTGGACCAGTAGCTCCAGCCCCCCTCTACTGGCAGGGGGTTGATGCTGGACCTGTAGCTTAACCCCCCAACTACTGACAGGGGGTTGATGCTGAACCTGTAGCTGCAGCCCCCCTATACTAACTGCGGGGGGGTTGGTGCTGGACCTGTAGCTACAGTCCCCCTCTAATGGCAAGGGGTTGGTGCTGGACCCGTACCTCCAGCCCCCCTCTACTGGCAGGGGGTTGATGCTTGACCTGTAGCTGCAGCCCCCCTATACTAACTGGGGGGGGTTGGTGCTGGACCTGTAGCTACAGTCCCCCTCTAATGGCAAGGGGTTGGTGCTGGACCAGTACCTCCAGCCTCCCTCTACTGGCAGGGGGTTGGTGCTGGAACTGTAGCTCCAGCCCCTCATCTACTGGCAGGCGGTTGGTGCTGAACCTGCAGCTCGAGCCTGCTCTACTGCCAGGGGGTTGGTGCTGAACATGTAGCTCCAGCCCCCTCTACTGGCAGGGGGTTGGTGCTGGACTTGTAGCTCCAGCCCCCCTCTACTGGCAGGGGGTTGGTGCTGGACCTGTAGTTCCAGCCCCCTGCTACTGGCAGGGGGTTGGTGCTGGACCTGTAGCTCCAGTCCACCTCTACTGGCAGAGGGTTGGGGCTACACTTGTAGCTCCAGCCCGCATCTACTGGTGGGGGGTTGGTGCTGGACCTGTAGCTCCTGTCACCTCCCCCCCCCCCTCTACTGATTGGAGGTTAGTGCTGAACCAGTAGCTCCAGCCCCCCTCTACTGGCAGGGGGTTGGTGCTGGACCTGAAGCTCCAGTCCCCCTTTACTGGCAGAGGGTTGGTCCTGGACCTGTAGCTCCAGCCCCCCTCTACTGGCAGGGGGTTGGTGCTGGACCTGTAGCTCCAGCCTTCCTCTACTGGCAGTGGGGTTGGTGCAGGACATGTAGCTCCAGACCCCCTCTACTGGCAGGGGGGGTTGGTGCTGGACCTGAAGCTCCAGCCTCCCTCTACTGGCAGGGGGTTGGTGCTGGACCTGTAGCTCCTGCCCCCTCTACTGGCAAGGGGTTGGTGCTGGACCTGTTGCTCCAGCCCCCCTCTACTGGCAAGGGGTTGGTGCTGGACCTGTAGCTCCAGACCCCCTATACTGGCAGGGGCGGTTGGTGCTGGACCTGAAGCTCCAGCCTCCCTCTACTGGCAGGGGGTTGGTGCTGGACCTGTAGCTCCTGCCCCCTCTACTGGCAAGGGGTTGGTGCTGGACCTGTAGCTCCAGCCCCCCTCTACTGGCAAGGGGTTTGTGCTGGACCTGTAGCTCCAGACCCCCTATACTGGCAGGGGGGGTTGGTGCTGGACCCGAAGCTCCAGCCTCCCTCTACTGGCAGGGGGCTGGTGCTGGACCTGTAGCTCCTGCCCCCTCTACTGGCAAGGGGTTGTTGCTGGACGTGTAGCTCAAGTAAGTAAGTAATTATCAAAAGAAGGCACCAAACCGGGAAGGCTATGTAGCACCATCAAAGACGCAAAATAATCAGAGGGCGCTAAATATCACCAAGGATGCCAATACGAGAACAAAAACGCATAAGGCGAACGATATCAAAAGTATCCGAGTCACCAAGAATTCTATTGAGGGACAGGTGACCGCGAGAGGCGATCGGAAAGCAAGACATACGCTCGTCCTGGAAGTCAGGACATTCAAGAAGGACATGCACGACCGTAAGAGGGACAATGCAACTAGGACAATAAGGAGCAGGGCGGCGCTCCATCAAGTGACCATGGGTTAAGCGAGTATGGCCAATATGCAACCTCGCCAGAGCTGTTTCCCACCGCCGGTTACGGTGGAAGGAGGACTGCCACGAGGAAACACAACATTTAAGAGTACGTAGCTTGTTACCAGTAACAGACAACCAAGAAGCCTGCCAACGGGTAAGGACTGAGGAATGGATAACCGGGTAAAAGTCGGAATACGGAATGCCCTTACGAGAGATGGGACAAGAGCGGACAGCTTCCTTGGCGGCAGCATCCAAACGCTCATTTAAAGACACACCAATATGGCTGGGAACCCAACAAAACTCAACCGACTTAAATTTACTGTGAACGAGAAACAGCCAATGCTGGATCTCGACAACCACTGGATGAACTGGATTAAAGGACCTGAGAGCCATGAGGGCACTACAAGAGTCAACAACAACTACAAAGGAAGACTGACAACGAGAAAGTAGGAGACGAAGAGCATAGAGAATAGCATAAAGTTCCGCTGTAAAGATGCTAGTCTCCGGAGGCAAGCGACACATATAAGTGCGATCAGGAAAAACAACAGAGTAGCCAACACCATCCGCTGACTTAGACCCATCGGTGAAGACAGAAACTGAGCGGGAGTGAGAAGAAAAGTGCTCGAGGAAAAGGCGTTTTAGAACCGTAGGAGGGGTAAAAGCTTTAGTGATACGGGTCAAGGATGTACAAAACCGCGGAAGAGGGACCCTCCACGGGGGCAAAGAAGGAACAACACGAGGAGAAACATCAGAAATACGAACGGAAAGAGAATCCTGCAGGCGAGATAACCGGACAGAAAGAGGGAGGTGGTGAAGAGGAACAGGAACCGCAGGAGGGGTAAAAGTTAAAGCACGACAGAGGCGAGAGGAAGGATGTTGCAAGGACCGCGCAAGATAGCGAAGACAGTAGCGATCACGGCGGTCCTGGAGAGACAGGAAGCCAGTGTCAACATACAAGCTAAGGACGGGAGTCGAACGAAAGGCACCAGAACTGAGGCGCAACCCAGTATGGTGCAAAGCATCAAGACGGCGAAGAGTAGAAGGAGAAGCAGACGAGTAAGCAGGGCAACCATAATCGAGCTTAGACAGGACGAGAGAGGAATGTAAAGCAAGGAGAGTGCGCCTATCTGCCCCCCAAGAAGTATGGGACAAGACTCGAAGGAGGGTAAGGGCCTTAGAGCACTCAACACGGAGGTAAGAGACATGGGGAGACCAAGACAAACGAGTGTCAAGGAATAACCCCAAAAGCTTCGCGGAATCTTTGTATTCAAGGGGATGACCATAAAGTGACAAAGAGGGACGAAGAACAACCCGTTTCCGCGTAAATGTCATGGCACAAGTCTTAGAAGTAGAGAACTTGAAGCTATGATCAGTGGCCCAAGACGACACGGCATCAATTGCAAGTTGAAGCCGGCGTTGAAGGAGAGGCGAATCATCACCCTGACAACAAAGGGTAAGATCATCGACATAGAGAGCGGAGAAGACACCAGAAGGAAGAGAGGAAAGAAGACCATTGAGGGCAACCAGAAAAAGAGTAGTGCTCAGAACACTACCCTGGGGCACACCTTCGTATTGCTGAAAAGAGGGAGAGAGAGCGGTACCAAGGCGCACCCGAAAGGAACGACGAGAGAGGAAGCTGCGGAGAAAGAGAGGGAGATGACCACGAAGGCCAAAAGAATGAAGTTGAGATAGGATATGATAACGCCAAGTGGTGTCGTAAGCCTTTTCCAGGTCAAAAAGGACGGCAACAACGGAGGTCTTCGCAGCAAAAGCAGTACGAATATAGACCTCCAAGTTCACCAGGACATCTGTCGTGCTGCGGCACTTGCGGAAACCAAATTGAGAAGGGGAGAGGAGGTGATGGTGTTCCAGGAACCACATCAGACGAACGTTAACCATACGTTCAAAGAGTTTGCAGACAACTTGTGAGAGCAATAGGGCGAAAGTCCTTAGGGGAAGTACCCAGAGACCCCGGTTTGCGAACAGGGAGGACAACGGCATCGAGCCAGTCCTCAGGGACTGACGACGACTTCCAGATCCGATTATACAGACTCAGAAAATACTGAGACGTGCTCGGAGGGAGATGGCGAAGCATCTCATAATGAATACCATCGGAGCCCGCCGCCGCAGAACCGCAGAGGGCCAGGGCAGAACGAAGTTCAGAGAGAGAGAAGGGATCATTATAGGGAAGCTGAAGATGAGTGCAGAAATCTAAAGGACGAGACTCAAGGACAGGTTTACGAAGAAGGAAAGATTGGGGAAGATGAAGACCAGAGCTAACAGAAGAAAAGTGGGAACCCAGTTCGGAAGTGACCTGCAACGGGTCCGCCACAAGAGTATCATGGAGGTGAAGGACCGGTGAAACATCGGGAACGAACTTACCCGCTATCTTGCGGATACGCTTCCAGATCTGGGCCAGAGGGGTTTCGGACGTAATTGTTGAGACATAAGATGCCCAACATTCACGTTTAGCCGTATGGATGGCCCTACGGGCCACCGCACTCGCTTTCCGAAAGAAAAGAAAAGAATCGGTCGTCTGCCTACGGCGGTGCCTCTTCCAGGCTGCACGCTTACAGCGGACAGCTCGAGCACAGTCCGCATTCCACCAGGGAACGCACTTCCGTGGACCCCGAGAGGAAGAGCGAGGAATAGAGCGGAGGGCAGCGTTGAAGACAGTGTCATGAAAAAGGAGGAGAGCGCGAGAGAGAGGCAGAAGGGAGAGGTCAGAGAGAGCAGCACTGAGGGTAAATAGGGTCCAGTCTGCCTTAGCAAACTGCCACCTAGGGAAAGAGAGGGAAGGGCGAAAAGAGAAAAAGGAAACAAGGATGGGGAAATGATCACTTCCATGGAGGTCATCAAGAACCTGCCACGTGAAATTTAAGTAAAGAGAAGAAGAGCAGAGAGAAAGATCAAGACATGAAAGGGTGCGAGTCCGAGAGTCCAAATGAGTGGGCTCACCAGAATTCAGAAGAGACAGGGAAGAAGATAGGAGAAACGGCTCAAGGAGGCGACCCCGGGTATTCGTCAGAACGTCACCCCAAAGAGAATGACGACAATTGAAGTCACCCAGCAGGAGCACAGGCTCCGGCAAGGAGTCTAGGAGGTGTTTCAAATCAGGAAGAGAGAGCGGGACACTCGGGGGGAGATAAATGGAACAAACTGTGTACCATTTCCCCACAAAGATACGAGCAGCAGAACAATGGAGAGGCGAAGGAAAAAGTAAAGGAACAAAGGGAACATCTGCACGAATCAAGAGAGCAGAAGAATTAGAAGCCCCAGCAATGGCTGGGGGGGGGAGAGAAAGGAATAGCCACGAAAACGACCAGGACGAGCACCAAGCATTGGCTCCTGGAGACAGACACAAAGGGGCGAAAACCGCGAAATCAGAAGTTGGAGTTCGAGGAAATTGGCGTAATAACCTCGAACGTTCCATTGAAGAATGGACAACGACGAGAAGAGAAAGGACAAAAACAGAGAACAAGGAAGAAACAAAGGCGAAAGAGCAACAGAGCACGTTAAAGAATATCAGGGTCGGGATCAGGGTCAGCAAAGTCAGGGTTAGGGGGCATGGGTAAACTGAGCAAAGACGGAGGGAAGGAAACGGGAGAACAGATCAGAGGTGGGCGGGCGGGGTCCGGAGGAGGAGGAGGAAGAGGAGGAGACAACGGAGAGGAGCAGTCAAGGACAGCAGTAGGAAGAGGGGGAGTAGAAAGAGGGGAGCGCACCCCAGCAAGAGCAGCAACCGAAAGGGAAGCAGGGGCCAAAGAAACCTCCATAGCAGGAACAGGGGGCGCAACCACTGAAACGGGAGGGGAAGGAGCAACAGAGCCAGAAGTAGGAGCTAAGGAAGAAAGCGAAGCCTTCTTACCCGCCGGGGAAGAGGAAGGAGAGGAGCCAGGCTTACGCTTCTGACTTAAAGAGACAGGCGTCCCAGCAACTACGTACCGGGCAACGGATTCCAGTGTCTCAACAGAAGAAGCCGAACGAGAGCACACACGACGGCCGTTAGGAGAGCGATGGACATCTGCCTGCACCGACAGGCGGCGGGGAGAGCCGATAGATGGAGGAAGAGGATGGGAAGGAGGATCGGAGGGGGACGAGGAAGAAGACACAGGAGACATGACAGACCGGGTTGAAAGAAGGGGAACCCCAGACAGAGGATCAGGAGGGGGACCCCTCGGGAAAGAACTCAAAGGAACAGAGGAGGGGGCAGTGGGCGTATCAGGGTCCAAGGCCCGGAAACGGTTGAGAGTCTGAGGAAGGGGGGAAGGACGAGGAGAGGAAGAGCGCAACACGCGAGCATAAGAGATGTTAGTATAAGGCGGGAGCCGGCGAACCTGGCGCCTCGCCTCAGGAAAAGACAAACGCTCCCGGTGCTTCAGGTTAAGGACGGCCGCCTCAAGCTTGTAATGGACACAGGCACTGGAGAACGTAGGATGGGCCTCACCGCAGTTGAGGCAGCGAGCTTGGGGAGAAGTGCACTCCGACTTAGAGTGACCTTCACTCCCACACAAAGGACAGAGAGAGACAGTCCCAGAGCAGCGGAGGGCACCATGCCCAAACCTCCAGCACTTATTACAAAGTCGAGGAGAAGGAATATACTCCTGGACAGAGCACCTAGCACCAGCAAGAATGACAGAGGATGGAAGGGTCCTACCATCAAAGGTGTAATAAGTGCTTCACAACGCGAAGGGGTTGACGGCGACGACCACGAGGGGGACGAGTAAACGAGTCAACCTGGAGGACAGAATGGCCTTGGGCTTCAAGGATATGCCGAATATCATCGTGGCAATCCTGCAGATTCCGAACACCGGTTGCAACATGGGGTGGGAGGAGAATAGTGCCAACACTGGAATTCATCTGAACGTTCTTGGAGACCCGAACAGGGATCTCGCCAAGGCAAGATAAGGCAGCCAAGCGGGAAGCCGCATCCTGAGAAGGAGCAGCAACGACACGTGTACCGAGACGAGTGGGGTTGAAAGTAACACACGCATCCACGGAATCTACAAGATGCCGATGGAGGGAGAAATCGTCAGGAGGCGCAGAATCAAGAGGGAGGAGATCAAAGTATTTGGCCCATGAAGCAGGACCAAACAAGGCCTGATACGCATCAGCACGGGAAGGAATCGAGCGAGTGCGGTTGGGGCGCGAACGGCGTTGAGAACCCCTAGAGAGAGAGGGGTCAAAAGGCGCAGTAGTCACAACGAAAGACTTAGCCACACCAGGGGACGAAGTGGTCACCGCCGGGGGCTGGAGGCTCGACCCAACCACAGAGGAGGGAGGGGAGCTGGGGGAAGAAGTCAGGACGGTCAAAGGAGGAGCAAGGTCGGGGCCCAACGCAGCGGGAGCTACAGAGCCTGGTCTTCCAATACAGGCCGACTCGGGGGCTTGGTCGCCCACCCCACGAGCCTGAGAGGGTACAACGGAAACATTCAACGACATAGAGACGAAAAGTGACAAATTCACCCACGAATGTGCCCCCATACCCACCATGGAGCCACAATTAGAGGCAGGACACCCAACAGGAAGCTATCGCCGATCACGCCGGGGCCCCCTAGGGGTGCGTCGTGAGTATACGCCCCACAAACGCCACCTTAAGAACCGTCAGTCCGTCGAGATCGGGTTCAGCGACGAAAGGGGGATTGACAATAAAAGGTTCCCCTCGCTCGAGACGTCGGGTACTACAGTTCTACGGGTGCAAGAGTATGCCTCCTCAAGCACCCGGGCGTCAAAATAGAAGAAGTCCAAAGAAATAATCCAAAACAAGCAAAAGGTCGGTAGGAAACGACAAGCAGATAGGAGAAGAGGGGGGAGAAAAACGAAACATAAGGAAAAGGAAAAGCGATCCGGCACAATTGGAGAAGACAGCAGCAGGAGTGCAAGGCCAGAAAAGGTCAGAGGACTGCCCAACGGAGCATCACACTCCGGCAGCCGTCCACCAAGCCCCCTCACGACGCCAACGGGCCGGAAGGGGAGGGGGCGTGTAGCTCAAGCCCCCCTCTACTGGCAGGGGGGTTGGTGCTGGACCTGTAGCTCCAGCTCCCCCTCTACTGGCAGGGGGTTGGTGCTGGACCTGTAGCTCCAGCCCACTTCTACTGGCAGGGGGATGGTGCTGGACCTGTTACTCCACCCACCCCTCTCTACTGGCAGGGGGTTGGTGATGGACCTGTAGCTTAACCCCCCTCTACTGGCAGGGGGGTCGATTCTGGACATGTAGCTCCAGCCCCCTTCTACTGGCAGGGAGGGTTGGTGCTGGACCTGTAGGTCCAGTCCCCCTCTACTGGCAGGGGGTTGGTGCTGGACCAGTAGCTCAAGGCCCCCTCTACTGGCAGGGGGGTTGGTCCTGGACCTGTAGCTCCAGTCACCCCCCCCCCCACTCTACTGGCTGGGGGTTGGTGCTGGACCTGTAGCTCCAGCCCCCCCTCTACTGGCAAGGGGTTTGTGCTGTACGTGTAGCTCCAGCCCCACCCCCTCTCTACTGGCTGGGGGTTGGTGCTGGATCAGAAGCTCCAGCCCCCCTCTACTGGCAGGGGGGTTTGTGCTGGACCTGTAGCTCCAGTCTCCCTCTGCTGGCAGGGGGTTGGTGCTGGACCTGAAGCTCCAGCCTCCCCCACTCTACTGGCTGGGGGTTGGTGCTAGATTTGTAGCTCCAGCCTCCCCTGTACTGGCAGGGGGGTTGGTGCTGGACCTGTAGCTCCAGCCCCCCTCTACTGGCAAGGGGTTGATGCTGAACCTGTAGCTCCAGCCCTCCTCTACTAACAGTGTTGTTGGTGCTGGACATGTAGGTCCAGCCCCCCTCTACTGGCAGGGGGTTGGTCCTGGACCTGTAGCTCCAGTCACCCCCCCCCCACTCTACTGGCTGGGGGTTGGTGCTGGACCTGTAGCTCCAGCCCCCCTCTACTGGCAGGGGGGTTGGTGCTGGACCTGAAGCTCCAGTCCCCCTTTACTGGCAGAGGATTGGTGCTGGACCTGTAGCTCCAGCCCCCCCCCCCCACTCTACTGGCTGGGGGTTAGTGCTGGACCAGTAGCTCCATCCCCCCCTCTACTGGCAGGGGGATGGTTCTGGACCTGTAGCTCCAGTCACCCCCCCCCCACCCCACTCTACTGGTTGGGGTTTGGTGCTGGACCTGTAGCTCCAGCCCCCCCTCTACTGGCAGGGGGGTTGGTGCTGGACCTGTAGCTCCAGCCCTCCTCTACTGGCAGTGGGGTTGGTGCTGGACCTGTAGCTCCAGCTCCCCCTCTACTGGCAGGGGGTTGGTGCTGGACCTGTAGCTCCAGACCCCCTCTACTGGCAGGGGGTTGGTGCTGGACCTGTAGCTCCAGACCCCCTCTACTGGCAGGGGGGTTGGTGCTGGACATGTAGCTCCAGCCCCCCCTCTACTGGCAGGGGGTTGGTGCTGGACCTGTAGCTCCAGCCCCCCTCTACTGGCAGGGGGGTTGGTGCTGGACCTGTAGCTCCAGTTCCCCTCTACTGGCAGGGGGTTGGTGCTGTACCTGTAGCTCCAGACCCCCTCTACTGGCAGGGGGTTGGTGCTGGACCTGTAGCTCCAGACCCCCTCTACTGGCAGGGGGGTTGGTGCTGGACATGTAGCTCCAGCCCCCCCTCTACTGGCAGGGGGTTGGTGCTGGACCTGTAGCTCCTGACCCCCTCTACTGGCAGGGGGGTTGGTGCTGGACCTGTAGCTCCAGTCCCCCTCTACTGGCCGGGGGTTGGTGCTGGACCTGTAGCTCAAGCCCCCTTCTACTGGCAGGGGGGTTGGTGCTGGACCTATAGCTCCAGCTCCCCCTCTACTGGCATGGGGTTGGTGCTGGATCTGTAGCTCCAGCCCCCCTCTACTGGCAGGGGAATGGTGCTGGACCTGTAACTCCACCCACCCCTCTCTACTGGCAGGGGGTTGGTGCTGGACCTGTAGCTTCACCCCCCTCTACTGGCAGGGGGTCGGTTTTGGACCTGTAGCTCCAGCCTCCCTCTATTGGCAGGGGGGTTGTTACTGGACCTATAGCTCCAGCCCCTCTACTGGCAGGGGGGTTGGTGCTGGACCTGTAGCTCCTGCCTCCCTCTACTGGCAGGGGGTTGGTGCTGGACCTGTAGCTTCTGCCCCCTTCTACTGGCAGGGGGGTTTGTACTGGACTTGTAGCTCCAGCCCTCCTCTACTGGCAAGAGCTGGTGCTGGACCTGTAGCTCCAGCCCCCCCCCCCCTCTACAGGCATGGGGTTGGTGCTGGACCTGAAGCTCTGGCCCCCCTCTACTGGAAGGGGGTTGATGCTTGACCTGTAGCTGCAGCCCCCCTATACTAACTGGGGGAGTTGGTGCTGGACTTGTAGCTACAGTCCCCCTCTACTGGCAGGGGGTTGGTGCTGGACCAGTACCTCCAGCCCCCCTCTACTGGCAGGGGGTTGATGCTGGACCTGTAGCTCCACCCACCAACTACTGACAGGGGGTTGATGCTGAACCTGTAGCTCAATGCCCCCATCTACTGGCAGGGGGTTGATGCTTGACCTGTAGCTGCAGCCACCCTCTTCGAGCAGAGGGGGGGGGGGGGGGATTGTCCAGGACCTGTAGCTCCAGCTTCCCATCTACTGGCAGGGGGGTTGGTGCTGGACTTGTAGCTCCAGCCCCCAATCTACTGGCAGGGGGTTGGTGCTGGACCTGTAGCTTCAGCCCCCCTCTACTGGCAGGGGTTTGGTGCTGGACCTGTAGCTCCAGCCCCCCGCTACTGGCAGGGAGTTGGTGTTGGACCTGAAGCTCCAGCCCCCCTCTACTGGCAGGGGGTTGGTGCTGAGTCTATAATTCCTGCCCCACTCTACTGGCAGGGGGGTTGGTGCTGGACATGTAGCTCCAGCCCCCCTCTACTGGCAGGGGGTTGGTGCTGAGTCTATAGTTCCAGCCCCACTCTACTGGCAGGGGGTTGGTGCTGGACATGTAGCTCCAGCCCCCCTCTACTGGCAGGGGGTTGGTGCTGGACCTGTAGCTCCAGCCTCCCTCAACTGGCAGGGGGTTGGTGCTGGACCTGTAGCTCCAGCCTCCCTCTACTGGCAGGGGGTTGGTGCTGTACCTGTAGCACCAGCCCCCCCTTCTACTGGCAGGAGGGTTGGTGCTGAACCTGTAGATCCAGCTCCTTTTACTGGCAGGGGGGATGGTGCTAGACCTGCAGCTCCAGCCCCCCTCTACTGTCAGGGGGTTGGTGCTGGACCTCTAGCTCCAGCCTCCCTCTACTGGCAGGGGATTGGTCCTGGACCTGTAGCTCCAGCACCCCCTCTACTGGCAGGGGGTTGGTGCTGCACCTGTAGCTCCAGCCCCCTTCTACTGGCAGGGGGTTGGTGCTGTACCTGTATCTCCACCCCCCCCCCCCCTCTACTGGCAGGGGGTTGTTGCTAGACCTGTAGCTCCAGCCTCCCCTCTACTGGCAGGGGGGGTTGGTGGTGAACCAGTAGCTTCAGCCCCCCCTTTACTGGCAGGGGGTTGCTGCGGGACCTGTAGCTCCAGTCCCCCTGTACTGGCAGGGAGGTTGGTGCTGGTATTGTCTGGGAGTTTGTTGGCAATTTTAAGGCTTCAGTCTCTTCGAAGCCAGCAGTGGTCTGTTTATTTTCACTGTCTTCCTGAATGCTTCCCTGGTAGGTTGGTGGAGTGTCACCTGCTCTCTGTGCCTCTGTGAGGGGGGCCTGGATCCCGGGTTCAATAGAGGATCAAGGGTTCAATACAATGCAGGCCAGAAATGGACTCATGTTTCCTTTCACCTGATGTCTCTGTTCACCTACCAGAATATATTCATCCAGGAGTTAGACAACTATTTTAGATTGTTAAGGAAAGTCAGTAGTTGACCTTGGGGAACCCCGATAATCCTAAGAACAGGCTTCCTCTCCACAAAACGCAACTCAATATCTTGTGATATGACCTATGAGAGAAAATAAAAACTTACTGTTAATTGCTTCTGGGGGATCTGTCCAGTGATTTCCTGAACTTTATTCATGATGCTGGAGGCTGAGTCTCCCAGGTGTACGGGGTCAGCTGTGGCACCTGTCTCTGTGGTCATCATCTCCAGGGCCTCCCTGATGGTCTCCTGCACCTGTCATTACCAACACAAACATTAATAGGTGGAGGCTGAGTCTCCTAGGTGTACAGGGTCAGCTGTGGCACCTGTCTCTGTGGTCGTCATCTCCAGGGCCTCCCTGATGGCCTCCTGCACCTGTCATTACCAACACAAACATTAATGGTGGAAGCTGAGTCTCCTAGGTGTACGGGGTCAGCTGTGGCACCTGTCTCTGTGGTCATCATCTCCAGGGTCTCCCTGATGGTCTCCTGCACCTGTCATTACCAACACAAACATTAATGGTGGAAGCTGAGTCTCCCAGGTGTACGGGGTCAGCTGTGGCACCTGTCTCTGTGGTCATCATCTCCAGAGCATCAGGCTCTGAGTAAAGAAACTTGACTATAATGAAGCATCAGGCTCTGAGTAAAGTAACTGGACTATAATGAAGCATCAGGCTCTGAGTAAAGTAACTGGACTATAATGAAGCATCAGAATGAGTAAAGTAATTTGACAACATAAGTAATGTTGTTTCTCTACACTGACCACAGTATAGAGAAACACCAAGATGACAGTTGACTTTATTAATAAAAATGTTTCAGGTGTTAGAGCAAAAAGTTTCCTATATTTAAGTCTACTCTCATCTTGATGTGTCTCCATGTCAAAAGTGTTTATATAGAGGCAATACTACACTCAGTTGGGTGAGAACAATGTGACCTTCAGCAGCGTACCTTCACTGAGGTGTAGACAGTCTTGACATTTGGGAAGAGTTCCCGGCACTTCCGGAGCCAATCTTCTATCTTCATGCTGCACTCATCAGCTGTGTCTATGGTTGTGTCAACCTCCTGTGGGGTGTTGACTGTGTCGAGGTTCCCCAACATGGCCTGCAGCTGAGTCTTCCCTTCCTCTCCTTGTGTTGTCATATCCACCACACTGGTATCCTCCAGTTCCAAGAGCTTCATTGCTGACTTGTTCTGCTCTACCAGAGCATAGAGTCTGTCCTGGAGCTGGAGGTGGTGAGTCTTCCAGTTCCCCAACTGGCCCCGGTACTCCCCCAGCTGGGACAGTACCTCTTCACAGCTAATAATGAGGGTACTGATGATGCTCTTCTGCTCCTGCACCAGGGAACGTAACTTCTTACCGATGTCTCTGGCGAGACCTTCATAAGGTTTTGCTGGCACTACTTCCTCAGCTTGTTAACTGGATATTTTTGACTTTCCTAACAAAAGCCTCCACAGCATAGCTAATTGGGAACTGAGTAGCAGCTGTGGCAGCATGCTCGGCACGGCAGCTGGGGCAAGTCAGCTGACCATTCTTGACAGCATTGTCAATACACTGGGAGCAGAATGTGTGGCCGCATGGCAGATTGCGAGGTCGTAGCTGATTGTCATCATAATCGTCATAACACACTGAACATTCCTCTGGCTTGTTATCCTGTGGAAAAGAATGTTTAGTTAGGCTAGATGTATTTACATTATAAAGGAATATTACAGTACTTGATTTACTAATACAAATTACATAATATTTACATACATTCTTTGTATTAGCTATTCTAGAGCAGAGTTAATATTACTAGAAGGGACAATATTTTTTATAAACATATCCCAGAGTATGGGAAAATATTTTTGGGTAACATATTGCAGCAGCAAGGCAGCTTGTACGCCATAGCCAAGAGTACAGACTAACAAAACCCGTCCATACTTTCTTATAAATAATGGAAGGAAACATATGTATCGTATGGAGTAATGGGGGAAGGATCAAGTATTCTTAGTCTAAGTTGGACAATAAGTGCACTGTGGGTTAAATCTTCACACATGGGTTTTATTGACCAACTCCGGATTATTCTACACTTACAGTACTAACTATGGGAACACACGATTACATTATAGGATTGTTGAGATTGAGTGATACTCTTCACCAAACATAACCATGATGGATGAATTGACAGTTCCCACACAAATCTGGGCTTAATCGATTTGGTGGTGATAAAACCACCAAATCTTATCTATTTGATTTATAAACTAAGTATAACCCGGCCTATATATATATATATATATATATATATATATATATATATATATATATATATATATATATATATATATATATATATATATATATATATATATATATATATATATATATATATATATATATATATATATATATATATATATATATATATATATAAACTGAAAACTCACACCCCAGAAGTGACTCGAACCCATACTGCCAGGAGCACACCATATTTTAGTACAGAGATGATTCACTCATTTTATTATATAAATATATCACACAACACAATATTGAATAATATTACCGCAAAAAAACTACGAAAAATCAATCAGAGACATTGAAATAATTAGGTAATTATCTCTTTGTGGCAACTCCGGCCTGACAGCTGGCGATCAACAGACCATCTGGGATGCACGCCGAGTCAGCGCCTGTTTTTTGCCAGACTTCCCCGGCCTATAGGTGTCATATGGTATATAGCCATGCGCCACTTAAGGGTTAAATATGACCGAAAAAGTAAGATTAATAATTCTAACACAAATTTTCTCAATATTTCTTATGTTTCTTTTCACTGTCGATTGTAATTGAAAAATCAATTCTACAAAATTCATTTATATTTCTAGTCTGACGCGACACTTGAATGCATTTCGTACTAACCTATTACATTTTCAAAGACTTTAGTTTACACACACAACTATAACCTGCAAACACTAAACAGAGTTCTACTATGCTATAATTTAAACGACTTTCCTCTTATATTCCTGCATTTGGGTGAGGTGATATGTTACAACAGTTTTTGATAAAGTGAAAACAAACTTTCAACACAAGACAGAACACGAAACAATGGGTATAATATTGGGCAAATTAAAGGGAAGAATGGAAGTAACTGCAAAGGGCCTATTGGCCCATATTTCTTGATGCTTCTATATTGGTGCGGAGTCTTGAAGTGGGTAGAATATAGTTGTGCATAAATTGGCTGTTGATTGCTGGTGTTGACTTCTTGATGTTTAGTGCCTCGAAGATATCAAGCCGCCTGCTATCGCTGTATCTATCGATGATTTCTGTGTTTTTTGTTAAGACTTCTCTGGTGATGGTCTGGTTGTGGGAAGAGATTATATGATCCTTAATGGAGCTCTGTTGCTTATGCATCATTAATCGCCTGGAAAGAGATGTTGTTGTCTTGCCTATATACTGAGTTCTTTGAGGCTTACAGTTCCCAAGTGGGCATTTGAAGGCATAGACGACATTGGTCTCTTTTAAAGCGTTCTGCTTTGTTTGTGTCTGGAGAGTTTCTCATGAGTAGGTTGGCCGTTTTTTTGGTTTGATAGTAAATCGTCAATTGTATCTTCTGATTTTTGTCTGTAGGGATAACGTTCCTATTAACAATATCTTTCAGGACCCTTTCCTCCGTTTTATGAGCTGTGGAAAAGAAATTTCTGTAAAATAGTATAATAGGTGAGTACAGGTGTTGTGTTAGTTGTCTCTTCAGAGGTTGCATGGCGTTTCACCTTCCTTCTTATGATGTCTTCAATGAAACCATTGGAGAAGCCGTTGTTGACTAGGACCTGCCTTACCCTACAGAGTTCTTTATCGACTTGCTTCCATCCTGAGCTGTGGCTGAGAGCACGGTCGACATAAGCGTTAACAACACTCCTCTTGTACCTGTCTGGGCTGTCACTGTTGGCATTTAGGCACATTCCTATCTTTGTTTCCTTAGTGTAGACTGCAGTGTGGAAACCTCCGCTCCTTTCCATGACTGTTACATCTAGAAAGGGCAGCTTCCCATCCTTCTCCATCTCGTAAGTGAAACGCAACACAGAAATTCGCTCAAATGCCTCCTTCACCTCCTGCAGATGTCTGACATCGGGTACCTGTGTAAAAATGTCGTCAACATACCTGCAGTATATGGCCAGTTTCAAGTTCATGTCGACTAAGACCTTTTGTTCGATGGTACCCATATAGAAGTTAGTAAACAGGACACCTAGGGAAGAACCCATGGTGACCCCATCTACTTGCTTATACATGTGCCCATCCAGGCTCAAGAAGGGTGCCTCTTTAGTACAAGCTTGGAGTAGTTTCCTTAGAATGTTTTCTGGTATGTCAGGAGGAGTACAGGCCGGATCACGATACACTCTGTCCGCTATCATCCCGATTGTTTCATCCACAGGTACGTTGGTAAACAGTGATTCTACATCCAACGAGGCTCTTATCTCTGTGGCCCGCGTTCCCCACAGTAAGTCAATAAATTCCTTTGGAGACTTCAGGCTGAAGGCGCAAGGGACATAAGGAGTCAGCAAGCCGTTGAGTCGCTTCGCCAGTCTGTACATGGGTGTGGGTATCTGGCTGATGATTGGCCGAAGTGGGTTTCCAGGCTTGTGTGTCTTGACATTTCCATACACGTATCCAGGTTTGTATTCCCCAATAATCTTTGGCAGGTGGAGTCCGGATTTCTTGGCGTTCACAGTTTCGATCAATTTGTTGACCTTTGCTTTCAATTCGGCTGTAGTGTCCTTCGTTACCCTTTGGAATTTAGTTTGGTCAGAGAGTATGAGGTTCATTTTCGCCAGATATTTGTCTTTTTTAAGAATGACGTATATTGACGACTTGTCACCTCTCCTGTCGACTATCTCCTTGATCTCACAAAGGCTCTTAGCTGCCGCTTTGAGCTCGGGGGACAGTATGGTGCTTCTGTAGTTGCCTCGATTCTTTCCTCCTTCTGCAATAATTTCTGCTTGTAAGGTGTCTTTGGTGGTGACCTTCTTTTGTGTCGCGAGGTCGAATATGTCGTCCAACAGGATCTCCAACTCCACTAAATTCCAAAGGGTACCGAAGGACACTACAGCCGAATTGAAAGCAAAGGTCAACAAATTTATCGAAACTGTGAACGCCAAGAAATCCGGACTCCACCTGCCAAAGATTATTGGGGAATACAAACCTGGATGCATGTATGGAAATGTCAAGACACACAAGCCTGGAAACCCACTTCGGCCAATCATCAGCCAGGTACCCACACCCACGTACAGACTGGCGAAGCGACTCAATGGCTTGCTGACTCCTTATGTCCTTTGCGCCTTCAGCCTGAAGTCTCCAAAGGAATTTGTTGACTTACTGTGGGGAACACGGGCCACAGGGATAAGAGCCTCATTGGACATAGAATCACTGTTTACCAATGTACCTGTGGATGAAACAATCGGGATGATAGCGGACAGAGTGTACAGTATCGTGATCCGGCCTGTACTCCTCCTGACATACCAGAAAACATTCTAAGAAAACTACTCCAAGCTTGTACTAAAGAGGCACCCTTCTTGAGCTCGGATGGGCACATGTATAAGCAAGTAGATGGGGTCGCCATGGGTTCTCCCCTAGGTGTCCTGTTCGCAAACTTCTACATGGGTACCATCGAACAAAAGGTCTTAGTCGACATGAACTTGAAACCGGACATATACTGCAGGTATGTTGACGACATTTTTACACAGGTACCTGATGTCAGACATCTGCAGGAGGTGAAGGAGGCATTTGAGCGGAATTCTGTGTTGCGTTTCACTTACGAGATGGAGAAGGATGGGAAGCTGCCCTTTCTAGATGTAACAGTCATGGAAAGGAGTGGAGGTTTCCACACTGCAGTCTACACTAAGGAAACAAACATAGAAATGTGCCTCAATGCCAACAGTGACTGCCCAGACAGGTACAAGAGGAGTGTTGTTAACACTTATGTCGACCGTGCTCTCAGCCACAGCTCAGGATGGAAGCAAGTCGATGAAGAACTTTGTAGGGTAAGGGCAGGTCCTAGTCAACAATGGCTTCTCCAATGGTTTCGTTGAAGACAACATAAGAAGGAAAGTGAAACGCCATGCAACCTCTGAAGAGACAACTAACACAACACCTGTACCCCCTATTAGACTATTTTATAGGAACTTCTTTTCCACAGCTCATAAAACGGAGGAAAGGGTTCTGAAAGATATTGTTAATAGGAACGTTATCCCCTACTGACAAAAATCAGAAGATACAATTGATGATTTACTATAAAACCCCAAAAAACGGCCAAACTACTCATGAGAAACTCTCCAGACACAAAGTAGAACGTTTTAAAAGAGACCAACATCGTCTATGCCTTCAAATGCCCACTTAGGGACTGTAAGCTTCAAAGAACTCAGTATATATGCAAGACAACAACATCTCTTTCCAGGCGATTAACGATGCATAAACAACAGGGCTCCATTAAGGAACATATAATCTCTTCCCACAACCAGACCATCACCAGAGAAGTCTTAACAAAAAAACACAGAAATCATTGATAGATACAGCGACAGCAGGCGGCTTGATATCTGCGAGGCACTACACATCAAAAAGTCAACACCAGCAATCAACAGCCAATTAATGCACAACTATATTCTACCCACTTCAAGACTCCGAACCAATATAGAAGCATCAAGAAATATGGGCAAATAGGCCCTTTGCAGTTACTTCCATTCTTCCCTTTAACCCTCAAACCACTAGGGGCCCAAATGGAATTCACACCCACAGGCGCAACAAAAAAAAAAATTCCAAAAAATTCTTTCGTCTTATAGAAGTGTTCATTTTTGTTCCCTGATCACGGAAAAAATAACAAAAAAATCGTAGGTGGCATATTTTAGCCGCAATAGGGTAGGGAAGTGTGGCAAAAAAGGGGCGTTGGCAGAGCCTTCGCCAGACGAGGTCTACTCTGCCCGAGCTGTCAGACGGCAGTTGCCACAAATATATTATTACCTAATTATTTCAATGTGTCTGATTGATTTTTTCTTAGTTTTTTTGCAGTAATATTATTCCATACAGTGAATTGTGGTATATTTATATTATAAAATGTGTGAACCATCGCTGTACTCAAAATCATGGTGTGCATATTAGTGATTCAATTATTATGTTCATAAAACAATAAACAAATAGTTTTGCTGTTGTTACACTATATACACAGGTTATATGTAAGTATTTGCATGTTTTGTACACCATAATGAACTACTAAGTTGGTCTTGTGAGTCAAAAAGCCACGAGGAGTTAAACACCAAACACCAGCGAGCCACTCACTGCCACTCCCTCCGTCAACACCACCTCACTCACCCTCATTCACCTCCCACAATACTCTTTTGTATTTATTCACTATACACAGACGTTATATATACGTATTTACATGTTTTTTTTCACCATAACTGTACATCTAAGCTTGTATGGTGAGTGAAGGCCATAAGACGTAGCTACTCACACAGTCAGCTGATCGGCGGCCGCCCTCAAGGCCAGATGCACTAATATTTGTCATCCAACAATATTGTTTGTGGTGTTATTACGCTATATACACACATTATATATAAGTATCTACCTGTTTTATTCACTATACCTGAACAAATAAGCTGGTATGGTGCCCAAAGACCATAGTGGCCATCAGTAAACAACATGCCAAGTCGTGCAGACAACGCTCCTCCCTCACCAAAATGGCGGCTCCCAACCTACTCCTCTTGCTGTTATCTCACACTATACACACGTTATATATAAGTATCTACATTTGTGTTCACCATGGTAAACCACTAAGCTGGTATGGTGAGTGCAGTCAATAAATGGTGGCCACACACAGTCAGAAGATGACGCCACAACCCTCCCTCCCACAGCCTTACTCCTCCCTCCATGGAGCACAGCACTAAATATCACCACAATCCTGCTATTATCAGAATCCTGGTCAGTTTTATCACAGTCAGGGAGCTTCAGTAATACTATCACTGCTAAATAATAGCAGTATCATTTATATTATGGTATTTGTAGGTGATGCTGTGGTCACAAGCTGAACAGCGGTGCTGTGAGCTCGTGCTGCGTGCACCAGCCTTGGTGGCTTGCTTAATACTGACGCTGTAACACCCAAGAATGTTGGCCTGGATTTTTTTTCTAGGTGGCATCTGGCAACTATCGGTCGTGGCTGTACTATAGCTGCCCCTATCCCAGGCGGGGCGTTTAAATTATAGCGCTAGACACGAAATCATATATAAATGATGTGCGCGGTTTCGGTTTTGTCACTGATATCATTTATATATGATATGCGCGGTTTGATGGTTAAATAGCGAACGCTACCAACGAATAACGCTAGTATCTATATAACAAATTTATTGTCCTGTGGAATTGATTTAACTTCCAGACACTTTTTTTTAATAAATATTAAATATTTAGTGGCTGTTTATGAAAAATATTATAAATAAACATTCTACTTGTTAATATCACCAATTAAATTTGTGACAATTTGAGCCAAGAAGTGCGACGACTGGATCACTGTGTACATGAGGCTGATATGGCAGCAAACACTCTCCAGGCGACCATATACCTTGAATAAGTCACTCCACAAAATTGTCGCTTGGACCGTCGACTTCCTATGGCGTCACCTCTCACATATTTACTTCTAATTTCGTTATGAAATTAGATTATTTCAGAGTTAAAGTAGGTTTGATCATGTTCTACGTGTAGCACCAACATTATGGTAAGTAAATATACCATATTTCTTCATTACTTACATAATGCTAGGAGGATTTGGGTAGATTTGGGTAATTCTATGGACCCCCTCCAACATCGTACTCGCCATCACCCCTCCTCCCACCAAACTCTTATTGTTTTTATTACACTATTTACACATGTTATGTATACCTATCTACATGTTTTATTCACCAGAACTGTGCAAGTAAGCCGGTATTGTGTCCAAGCAGTACAGTTGCTACCATACACTACATGAGAAATCACACAGTAGACAGCAGACGACGCTGCGATTACAACGTCACCTCCCTCACCATAATAGCTCCTCCCAACATATTCCTGTTGCTGTTATTACACTATATACACACACACTGTATATACCCATGTACATATGTGTTCCCCATAGCAAACCACTAAGCTAGTATGGTGAGCAAAACATGAGTGGCTGCCACACACACACAGTGAGGCTACCTCAATTCTCTCCCTCCCTCACCAAAATTCCTGGTTCCACAATACTATGCACAATGCTAATTATAACTACAATCCTGGTCACTAATTCCTGTAAATGAATAATTGACCACACGTTTATTTTGAAACGGAACCTAAGAAATCATTTGAAGATTCCTAGATGGACGAAATAATGCTGCGGTGCTGTAGCTAGCGCTGTGAACATCATGAACAGCATTTAATCACTGATATTTGAACATTGTACCCATTCATTATCACACTCAAACAAATGGAAGAAGTATTAAGGAATGCTAGAAAATTACAAAGTGATGAGGATGGGAAAGTGTGGTCGTTAAGACGAGATCTTTCAAAAGAAGATAGAGAGAAGCTGAAACTGAACCTCGCCGAGGCAAAACGTTTAAGGGGCCATGGTACCCGAAAATCCGATGAAAAATGGAATATTTACGAAAAATTACGAAAAATACTACAACGTTCTGGCAACACTGTGGTCCAAACCGTTTAATGATATCTTGAAAAATAACGTAATTAGAGTCAAATTTCCCGCTGCAACTTTCGTGAATCTGGTCCTCGCGGCGTGAGTGCGCCGCGGGGTATTGTATCTTACGTTGAAGATGTCTTATTTTTCGTAATAGCGTTGAAAATAACATGTTATACATAAAATGAATATAAACTCACTCATTGGCAACAGTATCGTGTGAGAGAGAGGGTGGTATGTGGCTCAGGCCCCTCAGTGACTGTCTCTCTCTCTTGGAGAGAGGATGTATGCTGACGTGCTCTCACAATATCTCCCAGAACATGCTATTTTTGCTATTTGTACTGCAATATGACTTACCAAACGAACAAGAGAAAAGCATTGAAATCTAGATGCATGCGAGCTCTCCATACGAGCTGGCCGCAATGCGAAATCACGCATTGTCACGAGTGACCGTGAGTAGAGTAACTTGTCGCGCACGCTACGCAACTCCAACTTTTACAAATTGATCTGCCTTCACAGCCTTTATTTATTATTCAATTTACATGAAACTTGCACATTATATGTAGAGTTTATGCCTCTAAAAACACATGTAGTTTTTCTTATCTACGTAGATTTATTGATTTTATAAATAATGATACACTTCATTTTGTTGCATACGTTTTTGGGAAACTTTTAAAAATCTGTATTATTGCACTAAATACATCTGGGATAAAGATCATACTACCAAATCTTTATTATATAGTAAGGTCATAGCGAGTGTCGTAGAAATGATTTTGGTTCACAATTGTGGGCTGTGAAAGCAATTGAACATTGTTGAAATTTTTTTTTTCTCTCCTTCTCTATTTAGGCTGAGATGCTGAAACTTGGCCTAGGTGCAGCACCTTTCACATGTATCAGGATAATAAATTATGAATACCCTACAACAACTCTCATAATTCCGGGAAGAAACCCCCTTAAATGAGAGCAGGAATGAAGAAGAAATCAATTCTTTTTTCTACAAAGTGATAGGGGTAGGCAGGCCAGTAAAGTGGTACATAAAGGCAAACCAACAAAATCATTAGAGAAAGGGGGAGTGAAAAATAAGAAGAGGGGGGACAAGTTCCTCAAGATTGCATACACCAACATAGATGGAGTAAGATCAAAGATACTGGAGTTAAGTGATATAATACAGCTGCAGACACCAGACATTGTTGCACTCACGGAGACAAAACTTGAAGATGCTATTTTAAATGAGGTCATATTCCCAAGGGGCTACTCAATTTGGAGACGGGACAGAAAAATCAGGAAAGGCGGTGGCGTTGCTGTGCTGGTGAATGAACACCTAAAGGTGAACGAAATAGTGACTGCCAATCCACAAGAAATTGACATAATAGCACTAGAGATCTGCCATGAGGATGATAAACTAATGATCATAAATGCATATAGTCCACCGTTAAGCAGCACATGGTCAAAGGAGGAGCTAGATAGTAAACGAGAAGGTCTTATAACAATAATGAGAGAGATCATAGCGAGAGCGGATAACGATAGTTCATGACTGTTGATAGTCGGAGACTTCAACTTGAAATCCATAGACTGGGAAGCATGTGAAGCTAAAACAGAAGATTTCTGGACCTGTAAATTTGTAGACCTCATCCTGGAAACATTCTTGTATCAACATGTTAAACAAGCTACGAGGATGAGGGAAGGGGACGTCCCCTCCATGCTAGATTTGATATTTACCAGGAAGGAGGAAGAAATATTTGACATTCAGTACCTTCCTCCCTTGGGTAAAAGTGACCATGTCTTTTTGGGAATAAAGTATGCAATGCGTTATAATCTGGAAGAAAATATGACGGTCGATGCAAATGAAAAACCTGACTTTAGGAGAGGACATTATGGCAATCTTAGAAAAAATTTTAGTGAGTATAATTGGACAGACTTGTTGCTAGGCAAGGAAGTGAATGAGATGTATGTCAGGTTTTGCGAAATATATGATAAAGGCACAAAAAAATTTATACCAAAACAGAGAAGCAGAACTAGGAAACAGGAATGGTTCAACAGAAAGTGCGAGAGGGCCAGAGACCAAAAGACACAAAAATGGAATCAATACAGGAAGAGGCCGAACCCCCAAACATACCAGCGATACAAAGATGCGAGAAAAAACTACACGGCAGTGAGGAGAGAGGCAGAAAGAAATTTTGAAAAAGTGATTGCAGACAAATGCAAAACAGAACCAGGTCTGTTCTATAAATTCATAAACAACAAATTGCAGGTAAAGGATAATATTCAGAGGTTGAAAATGGGAAATAGATTCACGGAAAATGAAAAGGAAATGTGTGAAACATTAAACGAAAAGTTCCAAAGTGTGTTTGTACAAAATGAAATCTTCAGGGAACCAGATACAATAAGAATTCCAGAGAACAACATAGAGCACATAGAGGTGTCCAGAGACGAAGTGGAAAAAATGCTCAAGGAGCTAAATAAGAACAAAGTAGTTGGTCCAGATGGAGTTTCACCATGGGTTCTGAGAGAATGTGCACCTGAGCTTAGCATTCCTCTTCAACTGATTTTTCAGGCATCCCTGTATACAGGAGTTGTAGCTGATGTGTGGAAAAAGGCTAACATAGTTCCAATCTACAAAAGTGGAAGCAGGGAAGACCCACTTAATTATAGACCGGTATCAATGACAAGTGTAAGAGTCAAAATATTGGAAAAAATAATTAAAACTAAATGGGTAGAACACCTGGAGAGAAATGATATAATATCAGACAGACAGTATGGTTTTCGATCTGGAAGATCCTGTGTATCGAATTTACTCAGTTTCTATGATCGAGCAACAGAGATATTACAGGAAAGAGATGGTTGGGTTGACTGCATCTATCTGGACCTAAAAAAGGCTTTCGACAGAGTTCCACATAAGAGGTTGTTCTGGAAACTGGAAAATATTGGAGGAGTGACAGGTACGCTTCTAACATGGATGAAAAATTTTCTGACATGGAAAAATGAGGGCTGTGATCAGAGGCAATGTATCAGACTGAAGAAATGTCACAAGTGGAGTACCACAGGGTTCAGTTCTTGCACCAGTGATGTTTATTGTCTACATAAATGATCTACCAGTTGGTATACAGAATTATATGAACATGTTTGCTGATGATGCTAAAATAATAGGAAGGATAAGAAGCTTAGATGATTGTCATACCCTTCAAGAAGACCTGGACAAAATAAGTACATGGAGCGCCACTTGGCAAATGGAATTTAATGTTAATAAATGCCATGTTATGGAATGTGGAATAGGAGAACATAGACCCCACACAACCTATATATTATGTGAGAAATCTTTAAAGAATTCTGATAAAGAAAGAGATCTAGGGGTGGTTCTAGATAGAAAACTATCACCTGAGGGCCACATAAAGAATATTGTACGAGGAGCCTATGCCACGCTTTCTAACTTCAGAATTGCTTTTAAATACATGGATTGCGATATACTAAAGAAATTGTTCACGACTTTTGTTAGGCCAAAGCTAGAATATGCAGAAGTTGTGTGGTGCCCATATCTTAAGAAGCACATCAACAAACTGGAAAAGGTGCAAAGACATGCTACTAAGTGGCTCCCAGAACTGAAGGGCAAGAGTTACGAGGAGAGGTTAGAGGCATTAAATATGCCAAAACTAGAAGACAGAAGAAAAAGAGGTGATATGATCACTACATACAAAATAGTAACAGGAATTGACAAAATCGAGGTCATAGATATAAACTAGCTAAACACAGATGCCGAAGAAATATAAGAAAATTCACTTTCGCAAACAGAGTGGTAGACGGTTGGAACAAGTTAGGGGAGAAGGTGGTGGAGGCCAAGACCGTCAGTAGTTTCAAAGCGTTATATGACAAAGAGTGCTGGGAAGACGGGACACCACGAGCGTAGCTCTCATCCTGTAACTACACTTAGGTAATTACTCAGGCTCTTCTATAATACTATCATGGCTAAATAATACAAGTTGTATATATATATATATTTTGACATTATTAGGCGATGCTGTGGTCACACGCTGAACAGCAGTGCTGTGCGCTCATACTGCGAGCACCAGCCTTGGTTGCTCACTCACTACTGAGGCTCTCACACCCGGGAATGTGGACCACGATTTTTTTTAGAGATGGCGTCTGTTTACAAGAGCCCTGAGGAAGCTGATGTGAACCCCGTGTAGCTGCGGGAGTTTAGAATGGAACGTGAAAATAAAAATACCCAGAGGCGCGTTGCGCAAATCAGACGTGGGCCTGCAGGTGCGTTGCACAGTTTAAGGGTTAAAGTTGAATTTGCTGAAATCTCCTCCACTGGGAATCGAGACTGGTTTAGAAGGTCTATTTCCCCATGCTTGTCAGAACTTCAGTTAAGTTAAGTGAATTTTCTTATATTTCTTCGGCATCTGTATTTAGCTAGTTTAAATCTATGATCTCTTCTTCTTAAAGTTCCAGGTCTCAGGAAATCTTCCCTATCGATTTTATCAATTCCTGTTACTATTTTTGTATGTAGTGATCATATCACATCTTTTTCTTCTGTCTTCTAGTTTTGGCATATTTAATGCCTCTAACCTCTCCTCGTAGCTCTTGCCCTTCAGTTCTAGGAGCCACTTAGTAGCATGTCTTTGCACCTTTCCCAGTTTGTTGATGTGCTTCTTAACCCTTAAACTGTGCAACGCACCTGCAGGCCCACGTCTGGTTTGCGCAACGCGCCTCCGGGTATTTTAATTTTCACGTTCCATTCAAAACTCCCGCGGCTACGTGGGGTTTACATCAGCTTCCTCAGGGCTCTTGTAAACAGACGCCATCTTTAAAAAATATCGTGGTCCACATTCCCGGGCGTTGGAGCCTCAGTAGTGAGCGAGCAACCAAGGCTGGTGCACGCAGTATGAGCGCACAGCACTGCTGTTCAGCGTGTGACCACAGCATCGCCTAATAATGTCAATATATATATATATATAATCTGTATTATTTAGCCATGATAGTATTATAGAAGAGCCTGAGTGTGATAATGACTGGGAACAATGTTCAAATATCAGTGATTCAATGCTGTTCACGACGTTCACAGCGCTAGCCACAGCACCACAGCATTATTTCGTCCATCTAGGAATCTTCAAATGACTTCTTTGGTTCCTTTTCAAAATAAACGTGTGGTCAATTATTCATTTACAGGAATTAGTGACCAGGATTGTAGTTATAATTAGTATTGTGCGTAGTATTTTGGAAGGAGGAATTTTGGTGAGGGAGGGAGATAGAGAATTGAGGTAGCCTCCACTGTGTGTGTGGGAGCCAATCTTGTTTTGCTCACCATACTAGCTTAGTGGTTCACTACGGGGAACACATATGTACATGGGTATATACAGTGTGTGTATATAGTATAATAACAGCAACAAGAGTATGTTGGGAGGAGCTATTTTTGTGAGGGAGGTGACTTTGTAATCGTAGCGTCGTCTGCTGTGTGATTTCTCATGCAGTGCATGGTAGCAACTGTACTGTTAGGACACAATACCGGCTTACTTGCATAGTTCTGGTGAATAAAACATGTAGATAGGTATACATAACATATGTAAATAGTGTAATATAACCAGTAAGAGTATGGTGGGAGGAGGGGTGATGGCGAGTACGTTGTTGGAGGAGAGAGGGAGGACTGGCTGGCTGGGTGTGGCAGCTCACACTCGCTGAGTTCTGAGTGTGTTTATGGTGTGTGACAGTGCAGAGTGTGTAAATGTGTGGTAAATATACATAAATGAACCCGAAACATTGGTGTGAATAACAGTATGGTGGGAGGAGGGGTGATGGCGAGTACGATGTTGGAGGAGAGAGGGAGGACTGGCTGGCTGGGTGTGGCAGCTCACACTCGCTGAGTTCTGAGTGTGTTTATGGTGTGTGACAGTGCAGAGTGTGTAAATGTGTTGTAAATATACATAAATGAACCTGAAACATTGGTGTGAATAACAGTATGGTGGGAGGGGGGGTGATAGTAAGTACGATGTTGGAGAAATAAGGGAGGACTGGCTGGCTGGGTGTGGCTGCTCACACTCGAGGAGTTCTGTGTATGTTGATGGTGAATGTATATACTGTGTGACAGTGTATAGTGTGTAAATAGATTGTATATATACATAAATTAGCATGATACATGGTAAATATGTGCAACATACGTGTACACATGTGTCTTGCACGTAACACAGATTCTTCGGACAGTACGGATGTTTTACTGCCATAATATAGTATACGTGTTCCTTATACATAGAATTAGCACGTAAAAACAAATAAAATGTATTTGGAACTGTGCGCAAAAAATGAAAAAAAATATATTTGCGTCAACTCACGCGCCCCACGCCCTATTGGCCCCGGGAGCGTACGTCACGGGCGAATGGGGAATGATGACGTCACGCCCCAACTTATGGACCCCATAGCAGCCAAACTAAGTACAATTTCGATTTTTTTTTTTTACATACCCATATTCAGGGAAGGGTTTTTGACACTTTAAACAAAAAATTCCAGAGAATTTATTTCCTGCGCACTGCGGGGGTGTCATATTTGGAGGCAACGCAGTTAAGGGGTTAATACACTCAACATCACTGGGTAATGCCAATATGATTAATACACTCACCATCACTGGGTAATGAATATAATTAATACACTCGTCATCACTGGTAAATGACAACACCAACATTAATACACTAGTTAATGAAAATATCTTGATTAATACACTCACAATCACTGGATATCGACATCAACATGATAAACACACACACTGGTAGTACAGTAAGAATAAAATTGTCCTTACCATCATTAATGGGCAAGAGTTGTGTTTGCTATCGTCCTGGGTAGCCGAGCAGAGACTGGAAGCAGTATTACCTATTAAGGCAAAATAAAACAAATTTAAGGTTTCTATGACTAAATTTTTCCCACCAAAACACAGTAAATATTTAGAAAAATTAAATAATTTTTTTTAGGTATTATGCTTTGAGCAAAAGTAAGGAGGGTGGGCATGAGTAAGGAGGCTGGGTAGGAATAAGGAGGGTGGGCAGGAGTAAGGAGGGTGGGCAGGAAAGGGGAAGGGGGTATGGGCGGGTTCTCGGCTGCCTCCCCTCCCCTCTCTAACAGCCTACGTAATACAAACCATGTGCATTAACCCTAAAGCTGCTACAGCCTGGGCTGTAAAAGCTGGGGCTGGACAAAAAATATTTGAATTATGTGAAAATTAATATTAAATGTTAAACAAATCTCCAACTTATTGGCTTAGGTGTCATGAAAGTTTCATCCCAATATGTTCAGAAATGTATTTTAGACAATTTTTTTTAAAAAGGAGAACATTTTGTTGATAAGGAGAACAGCTCCTGTTAACTGGAACTGAGGGATAATGCAGTAATAAAGAGATGCAAGCACTTGTCCAATGTACAAAGAAGAAGAATAGTAGTAAGAAGTGTCCACAAAGTAAATATGCAGCTGGTGCCTGTATAGCATTGCTGAGTAATACATAATAATACCAATAATAATGAGTATGTTATCATGCTCTATTTTGTTAAATATCATAAAAATGCATTGCCTATTGTTAATATCTGTTACTTTCACCAATGTCCATTTTTTTGTCTCCTTTGTTTATTATCTCATTTTGTTGTAACCTCTACATCCTGGAGAGTGCATACCCATCCCCTAACTATGTCAAGATAGAATGAAATTGATCACCAAATGAATCAGTCACAACTGGCAGAACTTAGGACTTTGAATTTTTATATTTTGTTTTTTTGAGGGTTATTTTTTCTTGTCATCATTCCAACACACATTGACCTACAACTTTCACATACAGTACTCGAGTACGAATGTCGAACAACGTTTATTAAAACATACAAGTAAATTAATGAATTAGAACTGATAACTTCAATTATCTAAATAACTAGAGTTTCAACTTTGAATCAGCTTCAAAAATATCCAGTTTCTGACCAATTCTCACCTATTTACAAATAATGTGCACAGCTGTCTGTTCTACAATCCTATTACAATGGACTTTTCACAAACCCTAAACGATTAAAGTTATCCTTTTTTTCTAAATTTGGTGCATAATTCAAATGCCACATTGACAATTTTTTTTACAGTAAACTAAACTGAAAACATATATTCTAAATCTATGAAAATGAAGATCCTATACTATTCTGAGAGCATAACAACACCAAATGAACAATTGGTGATAGTTTATATTTTTGCAGCTGATTTCAAAATCTGAAGTTTTCAATATTCACTTTTATAATTATTATTTATTTTCGTAATTTTCAAGTTACGTTTGTGATCATTTAGACAAAGTTGCAGGATTTGCTAGTATGCACAAAAAATTGGAAAGCATTAGAGCAAATTTGAGAAATTGAACTTTGCCATCAGGTCCTGTTGTATATGTATGCCATGCACAGACAGCTTAAGCGTCATGAAAGTTTCATCCCAATATTGTCAGAAATGTATTTAAATTTTTATTTTTTTTCTAAATAACATTTTGTTGGCAAGGAGACACGCTCCATTTAACTGGAACTGAGGGATAATGCAGTAATAGAGCTGCAAGCATTTGTCCAATGCACAAAGACGAATAGTAGCAAGAAGTGTCCACAAAGTGGATATGCAGCTGGTGCCTGTATAGCATTGCTGATTAATACATAATAATACCAATAATAATGAGTATGTTGTCATGCTCTATTTTGTTATATATCATAAAAATGCATTGCCTAATGATAATATCTGTTACTTTCACAAATGTCCAATTTTTTTTTTTTGGGGGGGGAGAAGATTTGTTTTTTCTCCTTTGTTTATTATCAGATTTTGTTGTAACCTCTACATCCTGGAGAGTGCATACCCATCCCTAACTATGTCAAGATAGAATGAAATTGGTCATCAAATAAATCAGTCACAACTGGCAGAACTTGGGACTGAATTTTTTGACAGTTTTTCAGATTTCAAATTCTATTTTCTTTGTATCTTTAGGCAGTTTTGATGATTAGGGACCAGATTAGGGCTTTATAACTTTTATACAGAATACATTTTTATCCCCTTAATCCCTATATTTTATTTCTCTGGGGGGGGGGTATTTATTCTTGACATCATTACAACACACATTGACCTAAAAGTTTCACATATTCGAGTAAGAATGCCAAACAACCTTTAATAAAACATATAAGTAAATTAATGAATAAGAACTAAATTATTCATTGTCGATAACTTCAACTTCAATTATCTCTAAAACAAGAGTTTCAACTTTGAGTCAGTTTTAAAAAATCCAGTTTCTGACCGATTCTCACCATTTTTCCAAATAATGTGCACAGCTGTCTCTTTTACAATCCTATTGAATGGATTTTTCCCAAACCCTAAATGTTTGGAGTTATCAATTTTTTTTCTAGGTTTGGCGTATAATTCAAATGCCACATTGACAATTTTTTTTACAGTAAACTAAACTGAAAACATACATTCTAAATCTATGAAAATGAAGATCATATACTACTCTGAGAGCATAATAACACCAAAGGAATAATTGGTGATAGTTTATATTTTTGCAGCGGATTTCAAAATCTGATGTTCTCAATATTCAATTTTATAATTATTTTTTTATTTTCTTATTTTTTAAGTTACGTTTGTGATCATTTAGACAAAGTTGTAGGATTTGCTAGTATGCACAAAAAATTGGAAAGCATTAGAGCAAATTTGAGAAACTGAACTTTGCCATCAGGTCCTGTCGTATATGCTCCCAAAATATGATGTATATGGTCCCGAAACACTATGCGTGCTAGTGGCTTTACAAGAATGGTTATCTTCTTGAGGTTATCTTGAGATGATTTCGGGGCTTTAGTGTCCCCGCGGCCCGGTCCTCGACCGGGCCTCCACCCCCAGGAAGCAGCCCGTGACAGCTGACTAACTCCCAGGTACCTATTTACTGCTAGGTAACAGGAGCATTCAGGGTGAAAGAAACTTTGCCCATTTTGTTTCTGCCTCGTGCGGGAATCGAACCCGCGCCACAGAATTACGAGTCCTGCGCGCTATCCACCAGGCTACGAGGCCCCTGGTAATGGTAATTTAACTTAATTTCTAAATTCTGTTAACCCCCCAATATATCTTCTTGTAAATAAATAAATAAATAAATATGTATGCCATGCACAGCTTAAGGGTTAATACAGAACTGTACTGAATAAAATGTATATAATGTCAAACTAACAATAATAATATTTTTAATAAAACAATTTGTAAGTTGATTCTATTAGAAATGTAGCTGAGAGACTTGCTGTAAAGTTAAACATAGACAATTTCAAGGCTAGCACTGAATAGGTATGTCGATTTAAAGAGAGCTAATGCATCATTAACATGAAAATTTGTGGTGAGGCATTAAGTGCAGATGTTGGAAGTGCTAATGCATATAAGCATAAACTTTCTCAGCACATGATATCTAATAATCAAAGCTGGTTTTAAGTGTACAAAGCAGATAAAAATGGCTTTATCTGAAAGATATGTATATGATAAGATATATGATAAGATATTTAACTGAAACTGTATATTATGAAAGATATTGTAATGAAGCTCACAAGAAAGAAACAAACTAAGATTCAAAAGTTTTGGTATGGGTTCACAGTAGGCCTACAGGACCAGCAACCAGCACTAGCAAGGACTGACCTTCCGAGGATGCCCAGGCAACTGGACCAGCACCCAGCACTAGCAAGGACTCACCTTCCGAGGATGCCCAGGCAACTGGACCAGCTCCCAGCACTAGCAAGGACTCACCTTGGGGCTGACTCTGTGGGGGCCTCGTAGCTTGGTGGATAGCGCACAGGACTCGTAATTCTGTGGCGCGGGTTCGATTCCCGCACGAGGCAGAAACAAATGGGCAAAGTTTCTTTCACCCTGAATGCCCCTGTTACCTAGCAGTAAACAGGTACCTGGGAGTTAGTCAGCTGTCACGGGCTGCTTCCTGGGGTGTGTGTGTGTGGTGTGGGGAAAAAAAAAAAAAAAAGTAGTAGTAGTTAGTAAACAGTTGATTGACAGTTGAGAGGCGGGCCGAAAGAGCAAAGCTCAACCCCCGCAAACACAACTAGGTGAACACCTTCCAAGAATGCCCAGGCAACTGGACCAGAACCCAGCACTAGCCATAACTTACCTTGGAGTACCAATTGAGCTGTACAGCACAGTTCTAATGACATTAAATATACAAAGTGTAGTTTATATGATATAAGTGTACTGCAGTAGTGTGATTCTAGTGGTCTGTACTTTATGTACTAACTGTAGTGTATAATGTACATTTGTTAATAAAGTTACTGTTCTTTAAGCAATTTATATTCATGTGTGTGGCACTCTCAGGATATTAAGGCTAACAAAGTTTGCACTACAAAACTCAACTGGTAGAGTAAGTACAGTACTGTAACGTGCAATATCATTTTATTTCATTGCAATTCAAATTCTTTGTTATTTAAATTTTTCAAAAGGCAAATGTGTACTGGCATATGTATTATTATTTTTTGGGGGGGGGGGAAGGGGAATGCTGGGGCCGGATTGATGGAATGAATTCCACACATGAATGAATCGGCTACGCCCCCATATAGCTCGTTCAAGCGAGGGCACACTGTATTACTCATATAATTTCTACATTTACTATCTACATTTAATGTCATTTAATTTCATGCATTTCTTTGATAAAGTGTTTACTCGTGTCCTTTATGATCTTGGTAATTTGTAAGTTTTTTATTTATTTATTTTTATTTATTTATATACAAGAAGGTACATTGGGTTTGTGAGAATACATAGCATAGTACAGTATTTACAATCTTGTAAAGCCACTAGTATGCGCAGTGTTTCAGGCAGGTCCTTAATCTAACAGATAATTTTAAGTAGGTAAATTCTATCAGAATTAATAAAATGATAAATACATTGCAAGAAAAAAAATGAGATGAGAGAGATTAGTAAGTATATTAACCCTTAAAGTGCGCATCACGTCATATGACGTGCTGGACGTTGTACCAGTAAACTGCGCATCACGTCATACGATGTGTTGGAGTACTACGCAAGATTTAAACAGCCCGCGGATACACGGGGTTCACCACACCTTCATCAGGGCTCTTGTAAACAGACGCCATTTTAAAAAAAAATCGTGGGCCAAACTCCCGGGTGTTATTGGCCTCAGTATTGAGTGAGCAACCAAGCCTGACGCACGCAGCATGAGCTAACAGCACTGCTGTTCAGCTTGTGACCACAGCATCGCCTAAAAATGCCAAATTATACTTGTTCATGCTATTATGTAGCGATGATATTATTACAGAAGACCCCTGACTGTGATAAAACTGACCAGGGTTCTGATAATAGCAGGATTGTGGTGATATTTAGCGCTATGCGCCATGGAAGGAGGTGTAATGCTGTAGGAGGGAGGGTGGTGGCGATGTCTTTTGACTGTGTGTGGCCACCTTTTATTGACTGCACTCAGCATACCAGCTTAGTGGTTCGCTATGGTGAACACAAATGTAGATACTTATATATAACGTGTGTATAGAGGGTATAAACAGCAAGAGAAGGTTTGGAGCTGCCATTTTGGTGAGAGCGGTGGCGTCGTCTGCACGACGCCACCGTGCAGACGAC